>NC_062290.1:23646107-23946107 GCF_902655055.1 Lutra lutra
CACTGAAGCCAACATTATTTTTTCTCAAATTCTGTTGTTTCAGAAATGAGAAAAATCAATGCCCCAATATTTAAAAAGTCCAATTAACCAGAGTCCTTATTAACTGTGGGTCATCATGGTCTCCTTCCCACTCCTTACAGTGCACAGAATCCGAGAGGCCAAGGCCTGCAAGGCCAAGCTGCTTGTTTTGCAGGTGAGGAAACAGATCTATCATGGGCTGCTGACACGTCTGAGACCACAAGCTAGTTAACAGCAAAGCTAGGATGATAATCCCCTTTTACTAGTATTCTAGTAACAGATATTTGAAAAAAAAAATGTTGTTTTAGGTTATCTACAAAGTCAGCTACCACGTGAATCTACATCAGGAAGTGTCTTCTACAGCTTTGATCTGAGCATATGATTTTTTTTTAACCATTTTTTTTACATGTTCTCTTTTGAGACTCTGTAAGGACAAGACAAGTACCTTCAACCATGGGGCCCCAATCATTCACTGAAACATAGCAAAGAGACAGGGCTCCAGAAGGATCTAAGAGCACAGTTCCTAGGCCCACACTGTCAGCTTCCACCTGGCCATGTCTGGAGGACGCACGCCTCTGTGAGAAGCAAACAAGTCACAGACACCCAGGACTCTGGTCCTGAAGACCTGACAGGCCAAGGATGTTTGGGATTTAACTACTGCAACAGTTCTTCATCTGCGTTGACTTTCTGGAACTGGTCCCGGTCAGATTGGTAATGGATTTGCTGTCATCTTCATCGGTCCTTTTTTTCACTTCCCTGGGGGAAAGGGGCAGGAGAGAGAAGAGAGAGAGACAGAGAGAGAGAGAGAGAATGCATTACTAAGGTACAAAACTAAACCACAAATGGTTCTGTAGAAATAAAAACAAGACGACTGAGCACTTGCTGTATGTCATCCAGACACCATTCTCGTGAGGACCATGTGAATTTGTTGGGCCCCATTTTATATGTGGGGAAGCAAAGGCAAGGAAAGAAAGGTGAAGCAATTTCCCTTTGGTCATGTGGCTGGAGAAGCCACAGAGCCGGGCCTGGAACCACGCCTGGACTCTGAGCACCAGGCCATGCTCACGCATGCACGAGGCAGGCACACACGAGACACACATGCACAGGAACACACACACACACACACACACACCCTACTACTGCTCTCTCCTGTGGTCTCACATGTTTTACGGTCTGCCACACGCACAGCTCACTCCTTAGCACTCTGGAACCTGGCTTCCATTGCTGGCTAGTACTTGCTGACCTTAACAAAAGCAATGATGACTTCAAAACCACTCTTTAATTATACAGGATCATGGAGATAATGATGAATGCTTAAAATCCAGGAAAAAAAAAAATCTTCTTTCTGCCTCTTCCTAACTTTCCTTTAGAATTAACAGCTAGAGGCTACAATGACAAAAGATCTTCACTTTCACAAGTGAAAACCTCCTACGGACAGTATCCTTCCAAGCGTGTTCCCAGATATGCCTGTGAAACATGCAGACCCGGAATGGCACTCCTGACTGGGACAGCTCATCTCCGGGAGGCCCCCCCATCATGGGCTGTCCCTTCACAGTACTGGCTCTGTGACTCCTTAGATCAACAGAATGCAGGGGAATGGTGGGCTGGGAATCCAAGCCAAGCGTTAATAAGGCCTAGCTGCTCTCAGCTGCCAGGGCTCCTCAGTGGAGAGGGCCAGCAGAGTGGCCAAAATGACAAGGACCCTGGTGGCAGACACCCAGCCTCAGCTTTACCCCATGGCTGCCTGACCACAAATGTATGAGACACCCCAAGCAAGAACCTTCCAAGTAGAGGAACCTTCCAGCTGAGATCCAGACAATTTTGATAATTTCAAGAAACTAAAAAGTGGTAGTTGTTTCAGGCAACCACGTTTTGGTTTATTACAGAGCAGCAAATAACTGAACCTACTAAGAACTGGCATATTCCTAGTACAGCAACACTATTCAATCAAAATATAATGTAATCCACATGTAATCTTAAATTTTTTAGTAGCCATATTAAAAAATGTAAAAAGAAAGAGGTAAATTTAATTTTATTAATATATTTTAACTCAATATAGCAAATATATTATCATTCTAGCATTTTATTGGTAAAAATAATAATGAAGTATTTTATGATTTTTATACTATCTTCAAAATCTAGTACCTACTCAGTACCTACGGCACATCTCAATTTGGGTTTGCCACATTCAGGTGGCCCATGGAGGCCAAATTGGTCAGCAGGACTCCAGAAGGTGCTGATATGTGCTAACTTTTGAAAACCACTATACTGTGAGTTGGAAAGAAGATATCTCAGGAGAAGGAAAAAAAAAAAAAAGGGGGGGAGGAATTAATTCTTGCTGAAGGCCAGCTAATAAATGCTATAATATATGTTTTCACATTTTTCTTATTTAATGCACATAAACAATCACACAACACAAACACACCTGCATCCCTGACAGGTGACAGGGGAGCATTGTTATCCTCACTTCACAGATGAGGAAACAAAGACCCAGGAGAAGAAGGAAGGTACACAATCCAACCTAGAACACCCCATAAGACTCCTTTCAGACTCCTAACCTCCAGAACTGGAACGTGATACACGTGCGTTGCTGAAGCAACAACACTTGAGGGAATTTGTTACAGCAACAGAGAACTCATACAACTTCCAACTGCATCATCTCAGACATTTGGTCATTCAACAAATGCTCAATTTATGCCAAACGCTGGGACCCTCCATTAGCGCTGAAGGAGAGAGAGAGAAGGCTAAACAAATCATTTCCAGGTCCCGAGACAGCTACTAACACACATGCACGGTACACCAGTCGTGCTGATCTGCGTGGAAGGAAGGCGTGGAGATGGGGCTGCGTGGACACTTTGACACTGGAGGGACCTCTTGAAAAAACAGGAATTGACCTTCGCTTAATGAGGAAAGGAGATTCTAGGTGCAAGGAACAGCATGCATAAAGGCAAGGAGACATAAAAGAGCTCGGCCACAAGTAGAATTAAGTTTTCTGTGTCTACAGATTATCATTCCTTTGGGAAGTAAGATTAAGAGATGCAACCAGAAAGGTGGGTGAGGCCAGGCTGTGAGGGTTTGCACATGTTGGATACAGTCACGCCTCTAGAATTTCCTCTTGGTGGTGGGTGAGGATGTGGTTATGGAATTTTAAAAAGAGGTGGAGGTAAAAAATACAGAAATTGGAGAAGTTGCCAGCTAGAGACAGTTCTAGAAGCCCTGGGGATAGAAGACATTAGGCAGAGAGAGAGTAAAGAAGAAGAGAATGTGGAATGCAATCCTGAGATTGCCAACAGGTAAGCAACAAGCCGATGCGCCAGAGTGGTGGCAGCAAGTCCCAATGTTGCCACTTAGCAGCTGTGTCACTTTGAGCAGGCTGATTAAGCATTCTAGTCCTCCACTTTCTTATCTGTGCAAAGGGTATACTAATCATAGCGCCTTCACAGGACAACTCACATCTCTCCCTTCTAGGCGGTCCTAAAGCCTCTACCAGCTACAATTATCTGACTGTCTGGTCAAATGTTTTCTCTCTCTCTCTCTCTTTTTCCCCCTTCTCGTTATACTGCATGGCCTGCAAATATTCATTTCCTCAATACCACTACTGAACCAGGTATAGGGCCTCCACAGGCTGAGAGCTCGCAATAATGCAGACATTTTATTGAACCTGAAAGCAAGTATTAGGGAGGAAAAATACGTACCCACATGGTCCATCTGGCCTTTGGTTTCTCTAGTCCACCATAAGTACAGGCATGTCCCTCCCACTTCAAGGAAATCAGATATTCCAAACACCTACAACAGATGTAAGCCTGGGAAAACTACACTTTCTCACCAAAACTACCATATGCTTGACAACTGCATGTAAGGTGACTCTGTCTCATCAGCAGATTTCCTCCCAACAGGCTTAGCTCCTGGGCTGAAAGGAAATATCAGCCTGAGCACTTCTTGTGGGTTTTTTTTTTTTTTTTCAAATCTCAGACCATTGATCAATTAAACACTTTGGAACCTGAATCTACTGCAAAATGTACAAAGCTTGTGGTTCTGATGCTGGCAAATTCACTTGCCAACGGACAATGATTGTGATAAATGTCCTGTCAGCACTGCGAGGAAACTGCATTTCTAGGAGACACTTTTCCTGGGATTGAGAGGTTTCCAGAAAAAAGCAATACTAGTAGTTCAGGGTGTTAACCAAACATTCATGCCTCCCCTCAAAACAGAATTCTGTTTCAGACAGTGCAAATCCATAAACTCGTCTAGCTCACATTTTATGACATGGGACAGCATGAAAGCGGCCGTGATGGTAATTGTCTTGCAAGATCTAAATTGAGGACATAACATATTTTACATTATATGTAACTTTCTAAAGGATGTAAAACCTTTTTTAGATGATTTTATTTATTTGAGAGAGAGAGATAGCAAGAGAGAGAGAGCGTGAACAGTGGGGAGAAGGAGAAGCAGACTCCCCGCTAAGCAGGGAACTCCATGTGGGACTTGATCCCAGGACTCTTGGATCATGACCTGAGCTGAAGTCAGACCCTCAACGGACTGAGCCACCCAGGTGCCTCAGGATGTAAAACTTTAAAAACAACTATTTCACCAGTGGCAACTCTACCATTTCCATGTACGATTTAGGCACTTTAATAAGCAAATCTGAAGGCAGGATATAAAGCAAATTAAAATTTTTAAATATTTGCTTTATTTATAATTTTCATATTTAACACATCACTAACGTAACGAAACCAGGGACCTCACACCAGGCCATAATGCAACAACGACAATAAAATAACTCCCTGGTGAGTGATACCCAACCAAGGAGGGACCTCATGATCAAAAGGCCTCTGTGCACAGGTGTGCTGCGTAAGGAAGCACAAGGCTGTGTGGCGGCAGCAGAGAAAGCATAGGCAGCTCACAGCCTTGCCCCCCTTTACGATACAATAAAGAGCATGGAATCGGCACTCTGGGTGTGACCGTGGCAATCTGGAGTCCCTTTAACTGTAATATGATCCTATAAGACAATTAATTCAGCATGAAGTAGCGACTGGTATTCCGTGGCATACCAGCGGTTCTGTGTAGAACCAGAGACTGGCAGAACCAGAGAGGACCTTGGGGGTCGCTTCTCCGGCCCCCCTCCCTCATTTTACAGACTAGAGATGCCGAGAGGGAGGAAGGACTCGTCCGACTCCACAGCTGTTTGAGGGGAGATTTAAGACCGTACTTTGAGCCTCCTGCACTGTGGTCCTCCATTAAGCGGGGCCAGAGGCAACAGCCTGGCAGGAGGCCTGCACACAGCATCCTTCTCTGCTGGACCGAGCAACAGGTCAGCACCCTGCTGCCAAAGCTAGAGGCCCCACCCCTGCCCGCTGCGGTTCAGCTTTGGGCCCAGCGATGCTCTAAAGACCCGCAGGTCTTCCCCAAACCCCCCTAGCCCAGCAAGCAGAGCACTTCCACCCAGGAATCCCTGGGTATGTTGTAGCGAAGCATCAGCATGAACACCTGAGAAAGGACCAACACCTACCAGTTTAGCAGCGAGTCCACTGTCAGTGCATCTCACCCAGTCTCCGCCCCCGGCCCCCACCGCCTGTACTCAAAGAGCCTTCCTTGGTCAAAATGGCCAGCTGCCCCTTCACACCCACAGGTACATGGAATCCATTATTTCACCCAGCTTAGTTTACCTGGGCTCTTGTTTGACAAATGTGGGATGAGCCCATGATTCTCCTCCTAATCACAGGCAGAAAACCATGTCATTCCCTTGAATCTACACATACTTAAATGTTTGCTTTTCTTCCACCCGATGTAGGTCACACTCAGAGTTAGCACTGTCTTTGCTTCACACAAAGATGATTTCCAGCATGGTGTGGGCAGGTGGCTCTCTCTCGGACTGATATCAAAGGAGATAATGTTCAAAGACTCAGTTCGAGCCCAAGGTATCTGCCAAGGCCTGACACAGACTAATGTCAAGCAGACCATTTAAAGTCCTGAGGCTCATTTCCTGATTTTCTCAAGTGAGGGCAAGGATCTTGCCCAAGGCTCCAGTCTAAGCAGCTGGTAAGCATTATAAACACTGAGTCATCAATAGAAAAGCAGCATTGGAACACTGCGATGTATTTTACTTGTCACTGTATAGGAGCAGAAGAAGTCATCTATCATACTAAATCTAAGATTCTCATAAAATTTCACATATGATCAGAAAAAAACCTACACACCCCAAATTACGGCTTCGCTTCATCAGCAGTTAAAGATCACTGGCCTGATTTTGTTCATGCTCATTTTCTTTTCCTTTTTTCCTTTCTTTTTTCTCTTGGATATTTAATCTCTTTAGGCCAGTAAAGAATCATCTTTTCATTTGTGGCAGAAAACCAGGCAGAAGACATAAATCTAAAAGATAATGTTGTTATTTCTTAAAATTCAAATTTACTCCAAGGATTAAAAAACACTCACATTTATATCCAAGTTCCTCGAGGATATAATTTTCATTCTAATCTACATCCCAAAATGTTATTTATTATTAACACCACTGCCTGAGCTTAATAATTACCTGAGTAATTATTTTAATAAAGTGCTTCCAACTGGCATGATACACAATTTGCTTTGTTGAGTTGCTTTTTTTCTCCTTTATCCCAGAAAATGTCATAATAGGTAGTTAATTTCATAATAGTCTCTTGTGTTTAAAATCTGGTTCCTGGAAATGATTCATACACGTCAACTGTTAGCTTTGCGGTGACATTTTGGAGAAATGTCAGCGATACCTCAGATGCACCTGCTTTGTTTGGCAGTAAAGGTACTTTGCCAACGTTCACAGTGAATAAGCAGCACTACCAGTTTTTCTAAAATCTGTGTTCAATTGTTTCTCTAACCACCACTGAAATACGAGACAGTGTTTTCCAATGTATATTCACATTATGGTCCAGAAATCAGGCATATGCACCAACTACGTGAAAATACAATCCTGTGTTCAGTTTTCCAAATATAAGACAACATTTTACCGAGCAAGATGGAGAACAGCTTCCACTATATTCGAGCCGTCTTTGGCGCTGGTTTCACAGAATAATGCCCCATAGGTCTGTAGAAAAGAAATAAACACAATTAAATGAAGACTTTACTTAAGGCTCCTGGAATTTTAGCTTTTGAAACCAACAAATAAAATAAACATATTCTCCTGTTGAGTATTCTAACAGCTAAGAAACAGTATTCATGGTTTTGATACTTTAAAAATGGTGAATTTTGGTCTAGTTATTCCAGACACAACAGCTCTGAGTCAGGGGACTTTTTATTTTGCCTTAAAAGCAAGCACAATACACCATTTCATGTTTTAAAGTTCTTATTCTCCACGGTCCTACCAGTTGCTACAAACGTTCTCTATCAGATAATCTGAGAGAGGTAAAAATGGTAGCTTAAGGTAACCACTCACGAATTAAATGTCCATCAAAAGTATGTCTCCTTTGGGCTGGCAGTTAACTCACATCCCTTCGCACTATCATCTTTGCTTTCAAGATTCAGCAACCTCCGTGTTGTTAAACCCAATGGACACTGTCTAGGGCTCTATTATTCTATCTTCCAGCAGTTATGGATATGACCACTGATCATATCACTCTCCTGCTTCACACCTTTCAGTGTTTCCCATTCCTCTTCAAGTAACACTCAGATGCTTCTCCATAGCTGACAAGGCCTCGTGTCCATGTAGTCCCGGCCCAACTCCTAGCTTTACCTGCCACCCTCCTCCCTCGCTCTCAATGCTCTGGTTACTCTAATCTTCCCTTTGTTTCTCCAATGTTCCAAATTCCAAATTCCAAACTCCAAATTCCCTCTTACCTCACGATCTTTGCACCTGCTCTTCCCATTACCTGGGTTATGCCCATCCACCCCCTTCTCCAGGCTGACTCCTACCTACTTTTTGAATTTTTCCATAATCCTCCCCTGAAATCAAGATTCAGTGTTGTCTAAGCCTGGCATGTCCCTGTCAGGTCTTGCTATTAGGAAACCTCACAGCCCTCTGTGTCTTCTCTGTACTGCACTTGCCACAATTGTAATTGATGAAGTTATTTTTGTGCATCTTTGCCTGGAGACAATGTCCTTTCAGGAAGGAGAATTGCAGGGGCCTTGGGCCTGGGTGTAGGTGACACAATTCTGTGTGGGATAAGGGGAGGATGTCATGGCTGCTCTGGAGCATGGAGAGAGAGAACAAAAGGAGGGGGTAAGATTCCACAGTGGGACCTTTACCCATGAGCCTGGGGAAAATCTATAAAAATTCCACAGAAAACCTATAAAAATTCTACAATGAATGTGAATGAATTTATAGTGGAAATGCATAGAGCTGTTTCCAAGTTTTATGGCTAGGATGTTATGGGGTGACATGGAGGGTCTCTCTGAGGCTACAGGAGGTAGGGGTCACAAGATGCATAAGTGAGCAAACCTTGGGAAGTCTGAAATCGTGAGGAGGGGATAAACCTGGCATATGGTGGGGGATCACATGCTCTCTAAGGGGGTGTGTGGGACAATGTGGCACGTGGATTACACACAATCCCCGCGTATCCCCCAGAAATGAACTACACGAAGACACGGACTGTCTGTTGTGTGCTCGTCTTTCCTCCACACACGATCAAGTGCATACGATTAAACGTGTTGAATGAATCTCTTCTGTGCTTCGCTGCCTAGCTCTGCTGTTTAGCCTGTTTGGTTCATAGTTTTAAAACCTAAAACAAGAAAGATTTTCCAACTTAAAACAGTGGCACTGACCCTTGTTTTTACAGTCCACGTGCCATACTACAGCGCAGGCTGTCCATGGGCTGAAGCAGACCAGAGAGGCAGCTGTATCAAATTAGACTGCAATGGCGTGGACTTAGCCACCCTCAGGTGCCTCTGATGCCATGTTTGGGAAAGACAGGTCCTAAGGGGGCCCTGGAGCAGCCTCACACACTGGTAATAACGGGAGAATAAATGCTGCCCCAGTAATAAACTGGATCAAAATGAGTCTCATGTTCTATACAAGCGCACAACCAAAAATCATTTTAGACTATTCAACTAAGCACAAATCTTAGAGAAAAAAAACAACTTTCCAAATTCTCTTCCAGCCAGGTCACACACTGCCCTTTGGCACAGTAGCTTTCTGGAACTAAACCATGTTTTCTAAACAGGACACCCATTATTTTTCCTTGACGTGGATTCCAGAACTAGGAGGAGTCCAGGAACTGGCCGAGGGTGAGGAGGAAGGCAGGATACTTCTGGTTCCTTTGTCAAAGTTCTTCAATGGGGAAAATTGCCCAAGTGATCATTTTACCTCCATGAGAGGTTTAATCCTTGGTACAATTACTTACATTCATTAAAGTGTGTGTGGCGAGGGTGGGAGTCGGGAGGGCACCTGGGTGGCGTAGTCAGTTAAGTGTCTGTCTTTGCTCAGGTCCTGGGATCAAGCCCTATGTCAGGCTCCCTATTCAATGGGGAGCCTGTTTCTCCCTCTCCCTCTGTCCCTCCACTCCCCACCCCTGCTCATGCTCATGCGTGCTCTTTCTCTCTCACTCTCAAATAAATAAATTAAAAAAAAATAAAAATAAAAATAAAAAAATAAAGGGCAGGGGGACACTGGAAGTTCTGCCTGAATAAGAAGGCCAGTAGTCCCATCGGAAGGGGTGAAGGGTTGTCAAAGAACCTTGTTAAGCGAATGTAGATGGGAGTGAATGGTCGTCAACTGCAAAGCTCATGAATGGCTACGTCTATTCCAACAGCCTCATTTCACCCTTACCATGGCCAGTTTTTCTCCCAAGTATCCTGGGACGCACTTCTGTTCCTCTGCTGCAGCAGCATCACGGAGGTCAGCCTTGTTTCCTACCAACATGATAGGAGCATGCTCCTGGGTTGCATCCTGCCAGGGGAAAAAATGCTGTGTGTTCATCAAACACTGAACAAGTTCCACTGACAACAGCAGCTTCCACTCTCCAAATGCCCCATGGGTTCTGCATGACCTGGAGGTCGTATCTTCCAGCCTCAAAATCTCTCTACAGAGAGCCAATCTTCTTCCCATCACCAAGTGAAAATACTGAAATTCCGAGAGGTTAAACAAGAATTTGCAAAGGCCAGGGCCACGGTGCAAACGCACCCCATCACCCCTGCCACCATACGAACCAATACGAACTCAAGGGGCATGACCATAGAGCTATATTTGGCTGTGGCACCCACACAATTTTCTGTGACTTTCACTCCAAATGGAGCTGATAACAAGTCAACTTCATTATCAGGCACAAAACACACAGGAAGATCCTTCAGCCATAACGGGATAAAAACAGAACGTGGGCGTTCCACACTCACTGCAGTCCGGTTCACAACAAAAGCAAAATGTGAAGGTCCTAAAGGTTAACATTTTTCTTACAAGGAGTCAATTACTGATCATTCGAAGGAATCGATTCTAAGGCGAATGCTCCCAAATCCACCTTTGCAGGTCCACGTGAAACATGGGGAACAGAGCTGCATCGGAGGCCACCCCTCCCACCACCTGGCCACTATACCGGCTGTGACCCAGAAATCAGGTGAAATGCTTCATGTTTCTGCCTCAGTTTCCCCACTGGTAAAATGAAGGGGTTAGTTACGGGCACACCACACCTCAGCAGGCTCTAATGAGAACAGAGAAAGCCAGCCTGACTGGCCCAGAAAAACCGGGCTCTGGTTCCCATGCAAGAGCAGCAGCAGCAGCCCTGACCGTGACCCTCTGCCAGGCCTCCAGGTACTAGTTGTGCTTTCGGTTTGGTGCTACACCTGCCACGGGATCAAGAAACAAGCCTTGAAAACAATGAGAACAGCTGATTTCCCTTCTCTTCAGACCATTCTTCTCCGACCAAGGGCACCACAGTGTAGTAACAGCAGAGGGCAGATGGGAATGGAGGGCCGTCCCTGAAACTAGGTGCCCTGTCCATCAATGTGTTCATTAACCATGTTCTTCTGCAAACTGTTCAGGTTCCAAGGGGGCAACTTTGGAAGCCGCTCAACAAACACTCACTTAAGTGAGCCAAGAACCCAAGCATCTAAGTGACTTCCTTAAGTTATGTCAGTAAATACGGGCAACTCCTTCCAGTCTTGTCTCGAACAGCACCTTCCAGGGAGGCTGCCCTGACCACACCATCAGGCCCTTTACTCTGCCTTCTTGTGTCCACAATATTTATCATTCTCTATCATTTCATTTATTTTATTTACTTGTTTGTTGCTTCTTATGTTTCCCCTACTCGGATACAAGCTCCCCTACTATGGGCGTATTCCAGGCTCTGGAACCTGCACAAAGGAGGGACTCCCAAAATACTCTGGAATGTGAAAAAGTCAGTTAGAGATCTCACGTCTCAAGTGTCTCCTCAATTCAACGTTCACCCAAGCATTCAACCAATACATTACTCACGACAGGTAAGTAAATGGCCATCATTTAATTTTACCCATGATTTTACTGCACAATTTTGTAACTCAGTGGTTTTTATTGAAAAGTATTAATTATTAATTCACCACTGACATTCCATTACCCCTCAGCCCTTGGGCCTATCCCAACAATTACACTCTCAGTTTCCACCTGTATCTCTAGTGGCCACATAAACTGTCCCCACAGAATGTCCTCCAATTAGAAAGGGCCATGGCAAAGGTTTGTCATGCCCTTTTTGCCCAAAGGTAGAAGTCAAAGGCCAAGTAGTATCTAATTTTCCCTGTGACAAATTAAAGAGTTCATCTTGAATATAGTTTTTGTCCTTTTCAGACCCTGTGAAAGGTGATCCACAGAGCTGTAAAGGTCACTTACCACGTGTAGGTGATTAGCAAATGATAGCAAATGATGGGGTCCTGGCACACCAGCTGTAGTGGTCACTAACGGCTATTTCAACACTGTGACCTTGCCTTTCAGCCGCCAGTCCTTGTGCATCATGCAAAGACTTAAAATGCAGACTACGTCCAAAAGTTTTAACAATAAAAAGTTTTGCTGTGGATTTTAAATTTTCTGTGCGTACGAGTCCATTGGGATGATGTTATTCTCTGGACTCATCGTTCTACCCCAGGGAGGTCCATCTGTTCCCGTGAGCAGACGCTTCTCCTCTGTGCATGGAATGTACCTCAGAACTCCACTCTGGACACCAAAAGCTTCTTTTCTCAACCTGCTGCTTACTCTGGCTCTTTATCACAGCAGCAACCAGGGCTGACTCAGGAGATCCAAGGCCCCTTTCAACCCTCCCCTCTAAATAACCACAAACCAGGGTCATACACTTTCTCCAACTCAGGTTTCTCATAAAAAATGAGAGTAACATTACATTTCTTACTTCTTTCCTCAGATATGTTACAAAGATGTATATAACATGTGGAAATTTCGTGAAGTAAAAATGCTACATAAACATCAACACACTTGCCTCATATTTATAATAATTTTAGGTCATGATATTCCGCTAGGACAAAATGCACATTTCTTTGTCATTTCTCAAATCATTTCTTCAGTTAGAGAATATAATTCTATTTTCTTACAGGGTATAAAATAGGCCCAATGGAAGACTCTAGAAGCTAAGTTGATATACAGCAATCAGTTCTCTGTTTAGTCATCGCTGCACTGTTTCATGCCTATTAAAAATTAGAGATAATACACTTAACTGAAAAAATTCTATTAGCCACTAGTTTTTTTTTTCCAAGAGAGTATATTGAACCACAGCTTGAACTGAATTTTATGTTAATTAATAACCCATTGGCAGCACACTGAGTGTGGTCAAAATAATTTCCTACTTCTAGAAATTATTTACCATGAAACCAAAGGATATGAAAGCTCCTCAGTTGAAAGACACTACTCATTTAACAACAAGAACAAAAAAAAGCAGCACAGTTGTCACCATGTCCACTTGGTTAAAAAAAAAAAAAAAGTTTTACTGATTTTTGAGGCTCTAAAAAAAAAAAAAGATACCACTTGGTATTTCAGGGGCACCCAAATTACCACCAGAAAAGGTTGAGGACACAGGTGCTAACAAAGCTGGGCCTTGCACATGCTCATATCCGGCACACATGGGGGCCCCGTGCACACCCAGTCACATACACACCACCCCAGGCATTACGAGCTGCTGCTTCTCAGGTTGCCCACATTTGCAGTTACTTCCAGAGGGATTCTGATTTTATCTGTAAGAAAACCAGAAGTTTTATTCCCAGAAGCTCCCTTCAGTGGTATCCATGGCTCTGGGGAAACTCGCCTGGCTACCGAGGAAGAGACCAATACTGCCAAGTGCCATGAGACACTCCCCCCTCACACCCAGTCAATGCTCTCTAATGGTGCGCATGTCAACAAAGAAGAGAAACCGCATCTTCTAAGATGGCCCATGACGCCCGTGTAGTTTTTTGTTTGTTGCTGTGTTTTTGATATCTTACCTCGATCATGTCCACCCATTCTCGAACATTGAGAAAGCTTTTCTCGCACGTAACATCATACAACAGCAGAACGCCATCTGCTCTTCTGAAGTAAGACTTGGCGATACTTCTGAACCTGGCGAAGAGGAAAGCGTGTAAATACCAGTTCAACCAGTCTGTTGGTCAGGTGCTACCCCTTCTTCATCTCTTTCATTCTCACTTTTTTCTCCTTTTCTAAGATAAGCCTCCATTTAGAAGAATCTCATGGCAACCTGGCATGGGGACAGAGCCACCTCAGAGGGCTGGAACGACTCAGTGGAGGGTAACAGAATAATTTGGGGTATGATCTACGAGAGCCAAATAATTTCTCCAAGAATATCTGCAAACCCAAAGTATAACCAGGGCAAGGCTGAGAGTATAATTTCTAAAAATTTCAGCCCCAGCAACAAGCTCCCAAGCCCATGTGTGGGACACAGGGAAGGAGGGAAGGAGAGGCCCGAGAGAGAACACTGTGGTCTGGGGGTGGGAAGGGAGCACTGGGGGGGCGGGTGTGGCACGGAAGAGGGCCTAACGATGCGGAGTGCCACAGCATGTCAGCTTTACACACACGGCACGTGGCCGGTTCGCTAGCCCAAGAGCACACCCCTGCGTGTGTGTCCCAACTCTAAACCAACTGCAACACTGGATAGCATCTTTAAAAAGGCCATGTCGACTACAAATGTTTTTAAATATTAAAAGTCTCAGTGTCCTAGAGAATGCAAGCTCCCTAAAAGCAGCTTTTGTGGATTCATGTCTGTTTCCTGTTGGATCTTTGGAGCCTAAATGGTGCCTGGTACGGGCACATATGGGTACGCAGCCCATACTCGCTAGCTGAGCAACTGGAGAGATGCCATTTCTGAAGAGTTAGGCAGGAATAAAACCTACAGTTGATCCTTCTGGTCATCGGCAATGCATGCAGGAGAAGGCAAGGTCACCAGACACGAGTCTTCTACTTAATTGGTGCCTCTGCCCTTGAATGGAGGGGAGCTGACAGGTTCCCTTTACTGTCTTTTATTGAGCCTGGTTAAGTGCCTCCTCATTCCAGGACTGCTGCATTCCAGGAGTGCTGCCTTGCCTACGTTCCCTCATTCAGAAAGGGCACTCTCCTTTTCCCAACTGAACAGCGGCTCAGAGGAAGCCTGAAGACCTCCACACACAACTGACAGGTAAATGAAGGAGGAAAGAATGTGGGGACATACAAACATTCCCCAAATCCTAACGTACTATGTAATTACACATGCATTATAATTATAGGATTATGAGCATCAAAAACCACCAAGCGTCCCACAAGGCTTGTCCATGCAGACCGAAGGTGAGCCCACAGCGCTGTGGGAAGCACTTGCCTCTCCTGACCAGCCGTATCCCAGAGCTGCAGGACTGTGCGCTCTCCGTCCACAAAGAGAGTTTTCATCTGAAAATCGACTCCTGAAAGGGAATTACAAGAGAACGTAGGGACCATGATGTAAATAATTTCACCAGTTTTGACTCTCAAGCCCTCTGTAGATAAGACAAAAGCCAATAAGCCAAAGCTCAATGAGGTAGAGAGGGATGAATGCAGCCTTCAAGGAGAGCGACCTTCAAACACTAATTACAAGTCAGAACACACATGTGCGCGCAGAAGCACCCTCTGCAGGTTGGCTGAGCTGGGAAAGGCTTTTGGCTACAGACAAAAGGAAAATCTACGTTCTCTTTGTCCGTGTGATTACATGAAGTCGGTATGTCTCTGTGTGTTTATGTGTGTGTGCATGTGGACATGTGGACATGTGCATGTATCTGTGTGTGGATACGTGGGAGGTGTGCATATACACCATGCTCTTGAGCAACAGAACAAAACACGGTGGTCTTTTCAGGAACCAAATCAAAGTGAACTCTCAGATTTGTTATCTTTAGGGGTATGATGAAGAACCATGAATTTACAAAGACACCCATTGTGAAGAGGCTATAATCAATCTGTTCTAATATTTCTCATCATCAAAATAAGAACTCTTTAGATAAAGAAGAAAGGTGAACGATAATTTGAAAACCTTCAACTCCTTTTACTGATTAGTATGCAAATTTGGGAAATCAGGACACTTCCTCTCTTGTTCTCAGAACTGCTTACTCATGTATTCCGCTGTAAAGGAGGGGAAGGGATCATACACCGGGCTATGATTTTGACCATGACAAAGTGGCCATCAACAATGTCACTTTGCCAAGTGACAGCTTATCAGAAAAGCTTTCCCTGGTCACCCAGTATAAAACTGCATCTCTCTCCAAACTTCATCTTTTTTTCACCCATTGCTGTCCTTTGGGGTGAAGTTTCCTTGCAGGCTGGGATTTAGTTGCCTCCGATCATTGTGTGTCCTTAGCACTTACAGCAGTATCGTGCTCCTAGGAGAACTCAGGAAATGTCTGCTGAATAAATGAATCTGTCATCTCTGGCTCTAAGCTTGGTCTGGCTGCTCTGACTGGCTAAGTGGATACCTCTGTCCTTTGTCAGTCTTCTTTTCCTAAAGTCGGGTCTTCACCAAAACAGAAGACCATTCTGTAGATAAGGATACACACACACACACACACCTATATATTATATATGTATACAGAGAGATCTGTGTATATAGTTTCTATGGAAAATAAAATCAAGCTAAAAGAAGGTCATTTCCCCATTACCAACTGGAGAAGGAACCATACCCAGGGTGGCACTTGTATTTCCTCGAAATTCATTCTTGCAGAGCCTCATGAGGAAACTAGACTTCCCCACTGCAGCATCCCCAGCAAGCACAATCTTGTAAGCCTTCTGTGAGCTGGAAGATTTATGGTCGCCATCCACCATGTCTGTCTAGGGGGACAAAGCCTCAGTGGGTGACAAAGGTCGGGCCAGTTGTCTTCCTAATAAGTTATAAGGCACCGAAAATTCACAGTATTCATGAATAAAATATCCCAGAAACTACCTACCTGTGGTGACAGAGCTGAGATGGGCTTTCTTGAAGAACTGACGACGCTGCCCTCACTAGTGGACCCCTGGGGATTCCAGTCTAAGATGGCAGCCACACCTTCGGCACCAAACGTCTCTTCATCCCTTATATCAGGAACCTGGTTTTTGTTATTATTATTTTTTTTAGTCAGCCATTAAAAAACAAAGTCTCTCATTACACATATATATTATGGATTAAAGAGAAGAAAAATATGCAGATGAATCTATAGTCAGTTCTGTTATGGAACAGAGTAGCCCCAAATGGTAATCTGTGAAAAATTCTCCCTACCCTGATGAAGAAAAATACATTCTACTGACTATGTTTCATATTTATAACCTTTAAGTCGTAT
Organism: Lutra lutra; assembly: GCF_902655055.1. NCBI lineage: Eukaryota > Metazoa > Chordata > Mammalia > Carnivora > Mustelidae > Lutra > Lutra lutra. The sequence goes on from NC_062290.1 coordinate 23,662,791, forward strand.
TCCCATGACAGATACAAGTCAAACAGGGTGATAGATTTCTATTGAAGGTACGGCCCAGGATACAGTGATTTCTGGGGCTTACATCTACGTCTGAAGCATCACCGCCAAAGTTCTCCTGCGTGCCGTGTGACCTCTGAGGTGCCCTCTGGTGCCTGTATTCCACCTCTGAGTCATATTCATTGGAGTCTCTCAGGGTAGACAAGCCGCTGTCAAAGCAGCTCTCGGGAAGGCTGTCCACCTCACAATTCATCCTCTGCATAGGGTCACAGAGGGCCAATGAGTCACAGTCCTCATCCACGTAGGAGGAGCGGGATGACCTGGTGATAAAGGAGAAGACAGCTCTACCCAAGAGTTCACAAAACTCGGGACTACACAGCAATGGACTCAAGAAGACCAACAACCCTCCCTTTTGCCAAGAATCACAATGTAGTCCATGACTATGCATCAGGGGAAACATAATATTCAGAGCAACACCAGCTCATTCTATGCAACAATCAATTAAGATAAAGACACTCAAGTCTAATATTTAATAAAAATGAAGCCATTTTTAAAAATCACATTCTGTATTTCCTAATAAGAAAGGAATTGCAGTGTCCAGAGCATAAATGCAATCTCAAGTTAAGAAGAATGTATGCAGGACATGTGAACCTTTTTACTCTAATGTGGTCAGACCATACTCCAAATAGCTCGTCCATTTCTGGATAACAGCTCTACTTTTTAAAAGAGATGCTGACAACCTAGATGGGAAATGTAACCATGATGACCGTGAGACTCAAAACCCTCAGACACAAGAAACTGTGCCATGAGCTCAACTTCAGTCTTATCAGTGTCCCTCTTCAAATCCTCAGAGAAGCTGACACATGAAGATGAAGAATACATTCTCCTAGGTTGCACAAGACAAAATAAGGGCCAACTGATAAAGTTTTCTAGGAGTCATATTTCTTTTTTTTTTTTTAAGATTTTATTTATTTGACAAAGAGAGATCACAAGTAGCCAGAGAGGCAGGCAGAGAGAGAGGAAGGGAAGCAGGCTCCCTGCTGAGCAGAGAGCCCAATGAGGGGCTCAGTCCCAGGACCCTGGGATCATGACCTGAGCTGAAGGCAGAGGCTTTAACCCATTGAGCCACCCAGGCATCCCGGGAGTCATGTTTCTAATCAACATGGTAAAAATGACAGGCAATTAGAAAGGTGTGGTACCAGAATATGACACAGGGAGTTTTCTGCCACTAGGTGTTGATACATAGTCTAGTAAGACGCTTGTAGAAGACGTTTCACAGGGAGGTCTCCCAGATAAAGGCTGGAACCACTGGCTTCTATGGATGTTTCCATTTGTGAAACTCTAACATCTTATAAGTGAGGGAGAAATTAACATCCAACAAAAGAATCAAAAGAAACCACATTATTTTCCCATTTACTTTTGCTTTTCCATTTGATTTTCCAAAAAACCTGTTTATACTGAAATAATGGGGCACATGCATGGCTCAGTCAGTTAAGTGTCAGACTCTTGATTTTGGCTCAGGTTATGATCTCATGGAAATTGAGATTGAGCCCCACATCGGGCTCTGTGCTCAGGGTGGAGGTTGCTTGAGAGTCTCTCTCTCTCTGTCACTCCCCCCCATCATGAGTCAGATAAAAGAAGAAAGAAGAAAGAAGAAAGAAGGAAGAAGGAAGAAGAAGAAGAAGAAGAAGAAGAAAAAGAAGAAGAAAGGGAGAGGGAGGAGGAACAAAAAGAACAGGAAGGAAGGAAGGAAGGAAGGAATGAAGGAAGGAAGGAGAGGGAAGGGGAGAGGAGAGGAGAGGAGAGGAGAGGAGAGGAAAGGAAAAAAGAAAAGAAAAGAAGAAAAACAAGGGCCACAGCCTGTTTAGTCTCCATTACACTGGAGCACCATCTTGGGTCACTTGGCAAACACTGTCTCATCAGAAGGAAATGGGCAGAGTACATAGTCCACATAGTACACAGAGTACATGTGATCACCAATTAAAACAGTAAGAGACGAATATGTTCAGAAAACAGAGGGTGATCTCAATATAAATAAGTATAAGTGACATAAGTCTGAGAAGTCAAAAATATTTTGGAGCCAGGGTGCCTGGGTAGCGCAGTCGGCTAAGTGTCAGACTGTTGGTTTCAGCTCACGTCATGATCTCAGTGTTGTGAGATGGAGTCCCATGTTGGGCTCCATGCTCAGCTCTGAGTCTGCTTGAAGCTCTCTCTCCCTCTCCCTCTTCCCCTCCCGCTCATGTGCTCTCTCCCCAAAATAAATAAATCTTTATAAAAAACGATTTTAGTACTATTAGCAAATGCTTAAAATTAACTAAAAAAGTAAGAACTACCAAACCCTCCTTAAATATGTTACTTAATTACAAAGTCTTTATCCTGGGGGCACATATTCAGACCATACTGTTAACTAGCTAGCTCTGTGTGTCTATGTGCATACATACACTTTTTTGTTGTTTCATCATTTATGAAATTATCCTTCTAAAACTTTTAGCCACACTATAAGGAACCTAAGAAAACCATTCTCATTATAATATAGTACAAACTACTTCAGCTCCTTATCATTATTAATCAACTTTTTAAAAAAACATTCAGATTTTTGAGAAGAAGGGAAGAAGTGATATACAGAATTGAGAAATCACTTTCATGAATATCTAGACTCCAAATTTAAAATATAGGTACAGATCAGATTTTCTCAAAGTCAACATATATATACCCTTTAAAAAAGTAAACTATTCTTACCTGTCCAAAAAATATTTTCATAAGTATGTACAAATATAGAACAAGCTATATTTTTGTTACAAATCTTAGAAAAACATAAAACTAAAATAAGTATACAAGTTAAAATCCAGTAAGATCACAAAAGCAACAAAATTAAATTTAAAACATACTTTTAAGTTTTTATATTAGCATCAAAAACTTCTGATATTAAACTTGCGGTATTAAAATAATGACCTTCCAAAGAGGACATCAGTCCAGACCCTTGTGGCCCACTTGTTATTATTCAGGGTGATGAGAAGAGTGCTCTACTCTTGTCTCTCTGAGCCACTGGCATGTATTGACTTTGTCCCTTAGAACCTACTCTTGAGGAGTTCTTAATCCAGTACCAATGAGCCTTATTCATGGTGTGTAATCTTTTCCAATATGAACCTTGGTAAAATTTCTGAAATAATTTTCAGTAGTGTATCTTTTCTCCTATGTGCTTATAATTGGTCTTAAATATCAGTCCAGAAAAATCACACTGCACCCACACAGTTTTTTAAAAGTAATGTATTTTTCTCAATAACAGAGCAACTGAGCTGCCTACATGTCTACAAAGCATCAACATTTGTTATTTCACAAATCAGTGACAATAAAAAACATCTGATATCTGTATAGCATTTTCCTAAATGTGATCACCAATAAGCCCTGGTAATAAACCTTCCTGACCATTTTGCTATTGCCAGGATAGTTAAGAACATTATTCTTTATTTTTTTGTTGATTTAAAGTTTTTATTTAAATTTTAGTTAGTATCTACCATATATCTATGGTACAATTGGTTTCAGGAGTAGAATTTAGTGATTCATTACTTACATGTAATACCCAGTGCTATTTATAGCAAGTGCCCTCCTTAATACCCATCATCCATTTAGTTCATCCCCTACTGTTTTCCATCAACCCTCAGTTTGCTCTCTGTAGTTGAGTCTTTTATGATTTGCTTTCCTCTCTCTTTTGTTTTTCTTCCCCTATGTTCTTCTGGTTTGTTTCTTAAATTCCACATATGAGTGAAATCATATGGTATTTGTCTTTCTGAGTTATTTTGCTTAGCACAATACACTCTAGTTCCATCACCATTGCAGCAAATGACAAGATTCCATTCCTTCTGATGACCAATATTTCATGTATATATATATACCACCTCTTCTTTTTCCATTCATCAGTTGACAGACATTTGGGCTCTTTCTATAATTTGGCTATTATTGATAATGCTGCTATAAACATTGGGGAGCATGTGCCCCCACCCCTTCAAATCAGTATTTTTGTATCCTTTGGGTAAATACCTAGTAATGTAATTGCTGGGTAACAGGGTAATTCTGTTGTGACTTTTTGAGGACCCTCCATACTGTTTTCCACAGGGGCTGTCCCAGTTTGCATTCCCAGCAACAGTGTAAGACGGTTCCTCTTTCTCCACATCCTCACCAACATTTGTTTCCTGTGCTGTTAGTTTCAGCCATTCTGACAGGTGTGAGGTGGTATCTCATCATGGTTTTGATTTGTAATTCCCTGATAATAAATGATCTTGAGCAACTTTTCATGTGTCTGTTAGCCATTTTGTATGTCTTCTTTGGAAAAAAGTCTATTCATGACTTCTGCCCATTTCTTAACTGGATTATTTATTTTTGGGTGTTGAGTTTGATTAAGTTCCTTATAGATTTTGGATACTAATCCCTTATCAGATATGTCATTTGCAAATATCTTCTCCCATTATGTCACTTGCCTTTTAGTTGTGTTGACTGTTTCCTTTGCTGTGTAGAAACTTTTTATCTTGATAAAGTCCCAATAGTTCATTTTTGCTTTTGTTTCTCTTGCCTCTGAAGATGTGTCTAGTTAGAAGCTGCCATGGCTAAGATTTAAAAGGTTTCTGCCTGTGTTCTCCTCTAGGATTTTGATGGTTTCCTATCTCACATTCAGGTCTTTCATCCATTTTGAGTCTATTTTTGTGTGTGGTGTCAGGAAATGGTCCAGTTTCATTCTTCGGCATGTGGCTGTTCAGTTTTCCCAACACCATTGGTTGAAGAGACTTTTTTCCAGCGGACATTCTTTCCTGCTTTGTCAAAGATTAGTTGACCACATAGTTGTGGGTCTGTTTCTGGATTTTCTACTCTTCTCCGTTGATCTATGGGTCTGCTTTTGTGCCAGTACCATACTATCTTGATGATGACAACTTTGTAATAGAGCTTGAAGTCCAGAATTGCGATGCCTTCAGCTTTGGTTTTCTTCTTCTCCTTCTTCTTTTTTTTTTTTTTTTTTTTTTTTTAAGATTTTGTTTATTTGTTTGAGAGAGAGTGCACAAAAGTGAGAAAGATCATGTGAGCATGGTGGGGGAGGGGCAAAGGGAGAGGGACATGTGGACTCTCCACTGAGCAGGAAGCCCAACCCGGGGCTCAATCCCAGGATCCCGGGATCGTGACCTGAGCCAAGGCAGACAGTTAACTGACTGAGCCACCCAGGCATCCCTTTGCTTTTCTTTTTCACGACATTTGACTATTTGAGGTGTTTTCTCTTTGCATACAAATTTTAAGGCTGTTTGTTCTAGTTCTGTGAAAAATGCTGGTGATATTTGGATAGGGATTGTACTGAATGTGTAGATTGCTTTGGGTAGCATAGACATTTTAACAATATTTGTTCTTCCAATCCATGAGCATGGAATATTTTTCCATCTCTTTGTGCTTTCCTCAATATATTTTATAAGTGTTCTATAGTGTTCAGAGTACAGATCTTTTACCTCTTTGGTTAGGTTTATTCATAGGTAACTTATGGTTTTGGTACAATGGTAAATGGGATCTATCCCTTGACTTCTCTTTCTGATGTTTCATTATTGGTGTATAGAAATACAACAGATTTCTATACATTGATTTTATTTCCTGTGACTTTGCTGAATTCACATTACTGTTTCTAGTAATTTTTTTAGTTAAAGTACCATGTTATCTGTGAATGTGAAAGTTTACTTCTTACTTATTGATTTGGGTGCCTTTTCTTTTTGTTGTCTGACTGCTGAGGCCAGGACTTCCAGTACTATGTTAAATAACAACTGTGAGAATGGACATCCCTGTCTTATACCTGACCATAGAGGGAAAGCTCTCAGTTTTTCCCCTTTGAGGATGATATCAGCTGTGGGTCTTTCATATATGACCTTTATGATGTTGAGGTGTGTTCTATATATCCCTACTTTGTTGAGGGTTTTTATCAAGAATGTATACTGTATTTAATCCAATGCTTTTTTTGGCATCTATTGAAGGGATCCTATAATTCTTATCCTTTCTTTTATCAACTGATTGATTTATGAATATTGAACCACTTCTGCAGTCCAGGAATAAATCCCACTTGATCATGGTGAAAAACTGTTTTACTGTGCTGTTGTATTCAATTTACTAGTACCTTGTTGAGAATTTTTGCATCTGCGTTCATCAGGGATATTGATTGGCCTGTAATTCTTCTCTTTAGGGGGGTCTTTGTCTGGTTTTGGGATCAAGGTAATACTGGTCTTGTAGAATTAGTTTGGAGTTTTTCTTCAATTTCTATTTTATGGAACAGTTTGTGAAGAATAGGTATTAACTCTTCTTTAAACGTCTGGCAAAACCCTTTCCCTGGGAAGCCATTTGGCCCTGGGCTTTTGTTTGTTGGGAAGTTTTTAATTACTGGTTCAATTTCTTTCCTGGTTATGGGTCTGTTCAAATTTTCTATTTCTTCCTGTTTCAGTTTTGGTAGTTTGTATGTTTCTAGGAATTTATCCATTTTTTCGAGATTGCCCAATTTGTTGGCATGTAATATATAATACACAATATTGTCTTATAATTATTTCTATTTCTGTGGTATTAGTTGTGATCTCTCCTCTTTTTTTCATGATTTAATTTATCCTTTCTCCTTTTTTTTGATAAGTCTGGATAGGAGTTTATCAGTTTTATTAATTCTTTCAAAGAACTAGCTATTAGTTTCAATGATCTGTTCTATTGTTTTTTATTTGTTTCATATTGTTTATTTCTGCTCTAATCTTTATTATTTCCCCTTTTCTTCTGGCTTTAGGCTTTATTAACTGTTTCTTTTCTAGCTCCTTTAGGAGTAAGATTGGATTGTGTATTTGGAACTTTTCTTGCTTCTTGAGGTAGGCCTGTATTGCTATTTACTTCCCTCTTATGACTACTTTTGCTGTATCTCAAAGGTTTTAGACTAACATGTTTTCATTTTCAGTTGCTTCCATGCATTTTTAAATGTCTTCTTTAATTTCCTGATCTTTGTGATCTTTCCAGGTTTTTTCTTGTGGTTGACTTCAAGTTGATATAGCATGGTGGTCTGAAAATATGAATGGTATGATCTCAATCCTTTTGTACTTGTTGAGGCCTGATTTGTGACCCAGTATGTGATCTATTCTGGAGAATGTTCCATTGGCACTTGAAAAGAATATATATTATCCTGCTTTATGATGAACTGTTCTGAGTATATCTCTTAAGTCCATCTGGTCCAGTGTGTCATTCAAAACCACTGTTTCCATGTTGATTTTCTGCTTAGATGATCTGTCCATTGCTGCATAAGGATTGTTTTAGCATTCCCTACTTTTACTATATTCTTATCAATGAGTTTCTTTATGTTTGTTATTAATTGAGTCATATATTTGGGTGCTCCTAAGTTGGGGGCATAAATATTTACAATTGTTGGATCTTCTTGTTGGATAGACCCCTTAATTATGATAGAGTGCCCTTCTTCATCTCTTTGGTTTAATAGTCTTTAAAAAACTAATAGTCTTTGGTTTAATATCTATCATATCTAAGTCTGATATCATATTTTGGTTTAATATCTATCATATCTGATATAAGTCTGATATCATATCTGATATAAGTATGGCTACTCCAGCTTTCTTTTGATGTCCATTAGCATGATAGGTGGTTCTCCATCCCCTCATTTTCACTCTGGAGGGGACTTTAGGTCTAAAATGTGTTCCTTGGAAGGAGCATATAGATAGGTCTTGGTTTTTTTTATCTCTTCTGATACCCTATATCTTTTGACTGGAGCATTTCATTCATTTACATTCAGAGTTATTATTGATAGATAAGAATTTAATGCCATTGTATTCCTGTAAATTTGCTGCTTCTGGAGATTCTCTCTTCCTTTCTAGTCTTTGTTACTTTTGGTCTTTCTGTCCCACAGAGAGGGTCCCCTTTAGTATTTCTTACAGGGCTGATTTTGTGGTCAGGAACTCCTTTGGTTTTTGTTTGTCTGGGAAACTTTTTATCTCTCCTTCTACTTTGAATGCTAGCCTTGCTGGATAAAGTATTCTTGGCTGCATATTTTTCCCAGCATGTTGAATATATCATACCACTCTCCACTGGCCTGCCAGGTTTCTGTGGAAAGATCTCCAGAACCATGCCTCTGCACCTCCTACCTACCACAGTGTAGCTTCTTTTCTTCCTCTAGTTCTGCATTTTGTTCTCTCAGAATTCAGATCTATTCTTGAGTATTTGGAAGATCTGATATTTATCTAGCTGTGTTTGAGGGACAAGGCAAGCATAGGGTCCCCCTACTGCTCTGCCATCTTAACTCTCAATACATTTTTATTCTTTAGAACAGAAGTTCTCAAATGCAAAGGGAATGAATAGGAATTGGAAAGTTGCACTGGAAATGGAGAGCTAGAAGTTCAAAGCTTATGCCTTAACTTCTACTTTCAAGGTTTGATATCCCCCAAATTTAACTTTTTAACTAATAACAATGGATATATTTATTTATACACACAAGTACACACATGTAATCTTTCAGTCCTTGTCGCCAGATCTCAGGTTACATAGGACCAATATATCACTTCATTTGATTTAAAATAGAGCTAAATTCTCACTTCTGTTAAATCTCTCTGACTCTTTCAATACAAGAGCTCACAAATGTCTGCTAGTCATGTTTCTGTTTTTGAAAGTTTCCTCGAACACAGCTTACATAATATTATGCTGAGCTATTAAACATTTGCAGATCATGCCAAGAGTCTCAACATCTTATCCCACGTATATGGCAACATCCAACACTATAGTTCTGCTTGTTTCCCTCTAAGAGTTTTCAGAGTTCACTTCTCAGGAACAAGATGTAATGAGAGAACGAGGTCAGGGGAAGCATACATAAAATCAAGTCATAACAATGTCTTAAGGAAATCACTTTGCCCTCTCTGAAACATTTCTACTTTGAATCTTTACAGGTTTCAGAAATTTTAAATAAGATAGCAGAAAATAGAAATTAGCGCCCAAAGTAGATTCTACTGTTTTAATTACCCTCTAAGGAAATTTACTTTCCTTTTCACTCTGATCCAGAATTCAAAGGAAAAGTAAGTAGGTGTTACCATACCTGTCATAGCCCAGAGGATGAGGAGAATGACCATTAAATTTGGGACTGCTCCTAGAAATTGTATTCCCTGGTGATATATTACTTATGCGCTGAAATACATAAAATATATAAGCAACATTTTGTTATTCCATAAACACATAATACATATACACATATATATAACACACTAATTAACTTCTAATGTAATTAAAAGTTTGTTACCCTACATGAGTAAACCACCAAGATAACTCCTGTAGTACTCTCTCTGCATTGTATCTTAGATTCAAATCCCACTGCGTCAGCCATAAAGGGCATCCTGGTTGCCTGCGTTGTCTAGGACTCCGCAATAGCAACGTCTTTGGATTTGTCTCTTCTCAAACCATAATTTGGCTCAGTGACTGAGCTAAAGGCTAAGGCCTAAAGCTAAGGCAAAGGAACCCTAAACTTGAAGCTGACCCCCAAAAGTGGGAGAAGAGGATTTCTGACACACGTAGTCAGGGAAATTTCCTCAAAATTCCAAGACGGGCTTAGCTTGTTTCTGTAGCAGGGTTTTAAATCGAAGGCCCCCACTCTGATCATCTCACAACCTAAAGAATACTCAGTGTGTCTAAACACATTCCTCAGCCAGAACCACCTTCTCCCTCCTCTGAAATGGGAAGTATTTTCTTCCTACTTTGATAAGATTTCCCATTTTTTCTTCTATCATTGCTATCCATGCACATCTGAACTCTGTACTACACTAGAAACCCTTCCAGGACCCAGGTCACACCTTACACTTCTTTCTCTGGTTTCCTTGAACAGCTAACAGACAGTTGGTGAACATCCAGGCATTTATCTTGGCAGAAGGGTAACATATTCTTTAATTTGGGAAAATGTTGCCTCCTCTATTTAAATGGAATAGTTTTGCATTTTTGTAAGCTCCCCCTTTAAGAAAATACATGATCTTCATCAAAACACTACTATAAGAAAGAAGAGAATATATTATAAAATTCTACTACATACCCAAGATCTGTTGAACTTGCTGTAACTGTTTTCAAGGGCGCTCCTAAGGCCATCATTACTGTCATGTAACTTCCGGTTAGCTGTTCTACACAGCAAATAAACAAACAAACAGATAAGGGAGGTTGGGGTAAAAGCCAACTTCTTCACAGGCTGCGAAGTTCAGAACACTGAGTTACTTATAACCTCTTGCAACTTTCTACCACTCCTCTTCAAACCTCATAAACTGAGATCATAATTCACTACTAGAACTACAACTTAACTGATGGATTACCTCTCTTTTAAAGGTCTCATGGCATTTCAGGAATTAGCTATGCTGTTGGAACCCACTGTTCCCTCAGGTAGCTTCGCACTGTAAATAGGTTTCTTGATGGTCTCTGTTTCCTAAATGCCTGGACCCAGGTGGCCCCATGTGCTGCTCTCTGTCCCTGTGCACATGTCCCAGCCAGGCGTAGTTGCAATGTGTTATGTCACACTTCTTTCTCCCAGCTACTCCCATGTCTTCCCCGTGGCCTGATGCTGCCCACTGGGCACTGTCAGGAACCGATGAAATGTTCTGATGTTGACTCTGGGTTCAAATTGCATGCAGGCATGTACCTTCCATATCATTGATGGGAGTCATCTGACCTGTCAGAGCGGCAGCAACCTCTTCTAAAAACTGAGGAAAATAACAGAGCCTCCGCCTGAGAGTGGCTAGTTTGTCTCTACTGAAGGCTGATCCATCCTTCAGATCTCAGCTCAGTTGCTGCATCCGCCAGAACACTTCCTGGACCTTCCTGGTTAGGAGGAAGCTCTGCACTATATGCCCCCAGTAGGCGCATCCCTTTCCCCCATACCACTTCTTCGGCATTTTAATGTTTATTTCTATAATAAGCCATCTGTTTCCATCTTCTTCCCTTAGATGAGCCCCATAAAGAGACAGAGAGACATTTTTCTTTTCTTTTTACTTGCCATTCTATGCTCAGTTCCTGGCATACCTGACCCATAAAAGGTGTTGAATAAAGTCTGCTGGACAAATGAATAAATGAATGAGCAGGATCACTGTAACATGTCAACTCTGTAACTGCCACAAGTGAGACTTAACAATCATTCAAAATGGGGAAAACAAACTTGCCAAGTCTGGTCCTCCTTCATCTGGGGAGACAAACCAGAACTTACATGGGTAGAAGAGAACGCTGAGGTAGTGGAGTGGGGGGTCTTACGGGGAAGGCCCTCAGAGGCTGGAATTATGGTAACGTGGGTGTGAAGTTGATAAGCAGGTGTAATATTTCCAGTAGGGTTAAAAAAAAAAACAAAACTAAGAAAAATAGCCGTCTCACCACGAACAATATGTTGGGCAGGAATGATCGTGGGTGTCCGGTGCTCTGACGTGAGCGAACGGGAGATTCCTGACAGCCTCCCGGTGTGCTGAGCTGCAGAGACAGCCGCTGAGGTCTGAGCCCTGAGTCATTATAGAGGTGTAACATCATCTCACCTGACGGGCGAGAATTATACTCTAGTCCCTGGATTTGAATAGTTTATTTAGGATTAAAAGCAGGGGAAGGGCAAGTGCTGAATGCACCACAGCGAGAAGAAACCCACATGGACCTGCAAACCGAGTTTTGAGAATATGACCACTCGTGTGACATGGGGCACATGTCTCATTCACAAAACATTAGGAAAATGTAAATGTAATGAGCGTTTTATATGAGAACTTACTGGAGTATTTCAATTTGCCTCTCAAGGCTATTTCGATCTTCTGTGTACTCTCGGATTATTTCCAGATCCCTGTAAAACCATATTTTATGTTTGAACCAGAATTAGGTATGCAGTCCTGCCTTACACCTATCCTCCAGAACTCCTTCACCTTTCTCAAAGATCTGTGTCCTTGGCCATGGTTTTCTATTGTTCAGTCCCTCTGTGTGGTCAGCAGCCCCACACACCTGCATATCCCCCCTCTGCTTCCTGTGCGAGGTCTTGTTCTCCCTCCCAAAGCCAGCTCCATTCCTCACAGGACCATGACCCTTCACCTTCTGCTAAACCCCCTCTCCCCAGGCACTCATTACCAGTCCCTTCAACCCAGCCTTCTCTCTCTACTTTGACCCTCCCCTGCTCTTTCTCTGCTTTAACACAATCCCAGCCCAGCTATTCTTCTCCTTCCTTGTGATTCCTTCTCCTTTCCCTGCCTGGCTTTCCCCTCCTCACCGTAAACCAAAGAGAAGTCCACAGGACCAGGCTCTCTCCATCTGTCATAAAACCATGCTCAGTGATTCCTGTTGCTTTATTACAAAGCTCTGGCCTCCTCTTGGTAATGTCCCCTGAGAACTTCAGTCACTCACCACCAGCCCCTATTTGGCCCCAACCTCATTTCTTTTTTTTTTTTTTTATTTTTTATTTTATTTTATTTTTTAATTACTTTTTTAAAGATTTTTTATTTATTAGACAGACAGAGATCACAAGTAAGCAGAGAGGCAGGCAGAGAGAGAAGAAGGGAAGCAGGCTTGCCACTGAGCAGAGAGCCTGATGTGGGGCTCAATCCCAGGACCCTGGGATCATGACCTGAGCCGAAGGCAGAGGCTTTAACCCACTGAGCCACCCAGGTGCCCCCGCCAGCCTCATTTCTAAGCAGACAAACCCCATCACTAGCTTTCAAAGACTCTCAGGCTCTCAACTGTCATCCACAATAACCTGTCCACACTCTCTCTCTTGATAATAAAACTAAAAGGTTCCTGGGCTGCCTGGGTGGCTCAGTCATTAAGCGTCTGCCTTTGGCTCAGGTCATGATCCTAGGATCCTGGAATCGAGCGCCACATTGGGCTCCCTGCTCTGCTGGGAAGCCTGCTTCTCCCTCTTCAACTCCCCCTGTTTGTGTTCTCTCTCTCACTCTCTCTCTATCAAATACGTAAATAAGATCTTTAATAAAATAAAATAAAATAAAAGGTTCCCAATTTACAACAGGAACTCAAGCTCCTTAGCCAAAAATGCTGGGCCCTTGCATTATAGCCTTAAACTGGCTTTTAAATTTTTAGATTTTGTTTAACTTTTACTCTCCCATTCGAAATACCTTTCCCTATCCAGAGGTCTGAGTACTGTTCCCCAAGCCAGTCTTACCTGTCCCTCTCTTCTGACCTCTGCCTTGCTTACTGCTCACTTAGAACAACTCTGAGACTCTTAAGAGTCTCTGAAACGGAGAGACTAAAAGTCTGTATCCCATAGGACATTCTACGGATTGCAAGAGTTAATGCTAGGAAGGTCCTATGCACAGTGCCTGCCAGATGGCAGAGCCGGCTGTGTAACCTCACTGACATTGCCCCTGATTCCCCCCACCCTGATCAGCACAGGCCAGCTCCTCCCAAGCGGACCTCAAGCGTCTCCTCTCTAATATATCTCTTCACCTCTTCTGAATAAGAAGGACACTTTATCTACCATCACATGGCAATGGACCCAACCAGCAACGCTGCTGGGATTGTTTCTGACACTGCTGAGCTCCTACGAAGCTCCGTAACCTTTCAGCTTTGTGGCTTCTCAAAGAACCTGAACTTCTCATACAGCAGAGAACACATCTTTGCTTTTCTTTTTCTCATATATTCCATACTAATTACTCCTTCTATAAGTCAAGAACCTGTATACAATAAGTACTTAAATGTTTCACTGCTGACCATTACAGGACCTTAATTGTGATTAAAGTTTGCAAGAAAATAAAACAAAAAGCATGACATTTTCCCCAAGTGTACAAGTTTATAGAGACACATACACACACACATGCATGTATTGTGGATGTCTATATCTCCATATATGCATTTGTATGCAAATCTGTGAATGCAAATACCCACGTAAGTATCCATATATATGGACATATATGGGTATATAGATATATACAGATACATAGGAAATTGCATATATATATACACGTATGTGTATGTAAATGCATACATACATATACATGTGTGTATGTACCTCTGTGTGTGCGCACTTCATTTAGCACTGACCGCCAATATTTTAGGTATACTCTTCTGTTCCCAGTAATTCAAACATCTATTAAGCCCTGCACTCTCCAAAGCAGTCAATAATTATACTAATTAATCTTGTTGTTAAAAAAATTTTAAATGCAAAAATCACCAGGCAATAGGATACTGAAAGTGAAATCTTTGGAAAGCAAAGAACATACCAGCAAGGTCAATAAATAACCCTTTATGATTACGTAGCTGACTTCATTCACATGGACGGCCATCTAGACAAACAACCTGCTCAAATGAAAGAATAAAATGCCAAGTTTCATACCTTTCTGAATTCAGAGTCTGATCAGCATAATCACTTTTCAAAGCATCTAATTCACTCTGGAGGAAGGCTATGTTTGTCTGTGCTTCTAAAAGATCTTTCTTAACTTTATGATTTTCCTGACGGAAAGGAACAGCACAAGCATTAGATTTCAGGCATCTTCCACCCGGGAGAGTCAAGCGTAATGGAACCTCACACCCCACCCGACACCTCCACAGTCCTTCAAACCTTGGGTGTTCGAAGAACTAGTTACCAATTCAAGGTGATTTGAAAATATCATAAAGAAGTAAAGTCTCAAAAAGCTAAATCTTTGAAATTGTTCTTTTTTTTAATGTTTGACATTTGATGCCAAAAAACTCCAGTTAAGACATGATCATGATGTACTTTAACATGTTACTGGCAAATTAACTCAGTAAACATGTAAACATCTGTTTTACTCAATGAGAGCTATGAATCTACTGACAAATATGCTGAGGAATTAACAGTATTTATCACAGGGCAGACTGGCTAATTTTTACAATAAATCTTATCACCTAACATTTGTGATTTTTGCACTTAAAAATAGTGTGGTTTAAAAAAGTCTATGTTTTTCTTAAAAAAGAAAAAAAAAACAAAAAACACTGGAGGCTTCCAGTACAAAATGATGGACTGAACACTCTTCTTTCCCTTTGAAGACCCCATTCCCATGAAATAAACCAATACAGGTTATAAGAATGCAAGAGGGGCCCCCCCAACACTCAAGTGAATTAAATACATTCCTGGAAGATGGAAACTGGATGGAAATGTGCTGACAAAAGAGAAGAGAGCAGGAGCACAGTAGGTCTGGTAGAAGTGTGGGGAAGGTTGTTATAGAGCAAAGGAGGAGGCAATTAGCGGGGCAGCACCCACCCCCCAACAGGTGGAAATGGAGCTTAAAAACAGATTCAATTTGTGTATTAAGGCATGCAGCCCGCAGCCCCCGGGCCATCCTCTCTTACACTAGCAAAGAATAGCAGATAGTCAGAGTCAATTCCCAAGGCAGTAAGACAGGGCTTGTCTTTTTAAAAAGAACTGAAGTGGGTGCCTGGGTGCCACAGTCAGTTAAGCATCCAACTCTTGGTTTGGGCTCAAGTCCTGATTTCAGGGTCATGAGACAGAGCCCCGTCTCAGGTTCGGTGCTCAGCGTGGAATCTGTTTCAAATTCTCTGCCTCTCCTTCTGCCCCCACTTGCTCTCTCTCTCTTTCAAACAAATAAATAAAATCTTTAAAAAGAAAAAGAAATGAATGACCCCTATACAGTATCCTAAGGCTACTTATCCATACCCCACTCATTCTGGTCATAAGGGGTCCCCCATTCCAACAGCCAGCTTCACACACACAGCTCCTAAGAAGACACCCTCTCAGGGAGGAGGTCCCAAGGTAAACAGACGTATTTACCTAGGTGCACAGGAATCCTACACCAGCTACCTAAAATGTTCAGAAATTCCAGGATGATGTATGGGTAGTGAGTTTAAAAAACAATCAGTCCAATAAGAACTGAAATTTTGGAGACTCCAAAATTAACATTTTCAAGGAGAAAAAACAAATTCCACGCATTGGGAAGAATAAATAAGAAGTTGGAAGGCATCAATGGATGATATTTTGAAGATGCCAGAGTTTCTTTTACAAGAAACCAAATACTCAACCAGGAAATGCAAGAAAAATTAGCAACTCTACAAGAAAGTCATGATCCAAATACAGATTTAACTAAGATAGGGCAAAATTTGGAACCGATGGCACAGTGCAACTTGACCATGAAGCTAGGGGCCTTCTCTTCTGAGTGGTGTGGGGATAATGAATGGAGAGAAAGAAATGCACTTGCAGCAAGCTGGCTCACTTCTGGGCTCGGCAGTGAGAATATTTAGTCCTAACAAAGGAAATGTTCGCTAGTGGCTTTCAACTTTTCGAGAGTCCACCTAAAAACAAAATAAAGACAACTTAATGATGATGATAAAACAGATGCAAAGGCTGTCAATTTGGCAACAGAAAGACCAAAGGCAGGGTCATCAAGGTGGGAAAGGGACAGAAAGAGGAACACTGGAGGAAGAAAAGGGCAATTATCCCCTCATCCCACAAAGCCTGGGATACAGAGCAGAGCTGAAGTTGCAGGAATGCAGGGTTAACTATGCGAAGTGCAAGGGCCATGCCACCATTGCTGTGAATAAGAAATAAATAAAAGCATTTACCACAGGTGGGGAATCATTGAGGATATTAGCCTGAATAACATGTTTGGTCAAAGGTACATCAAAGGCTTTCTCTCACTGCAGTATTAATTTCTCTCCATCCCCGGAACACCGATAAACAGCACGATCATGTCTAGTCGTCGAAGAGGAAATGTATTTCTGGGAATGAAAGGTGATTCTTACCATTGATAAATCATAAATTTGCTTTTTTAAGGCAGCCACATCTTCTTTTTGACTTAGGTGTTTTGATTGTTCTTCTAGCTGAAAGAACAAATAAATGCTGTTCATGTACAAACTCACTTTGGATTGATTGAGTTAAGTTTATTAGTATCCTTGAATATATGGCTATAGGAATTCTAAAAGTCTTCAATTTTCAACATTATAGAACTTTGTAAATCATTAAGCTACATATAATCCATGAGGATTTGAAAACTTGGTTTCAATAATTTAAGCATTTAAAAAGGGTTGTTTTTTTGTTTTTGTTTTTGGTTTTTTTTTTTTTTTTTTGGCTTAATGAATTTCCTTTGAAACAACTGAACAGTGCTTTTGGGAAGCCATTCAACTACTAAGCGACCTAACTTCACCTTTTCAGTTACGTTGCATATGAGTCTGGACCTTTATATTCTCCTAGAAATTTATCCATACTTAACACTTTCTACCCTGTATTATAATTACTTACGAATCCCTTACCTCTCCTACCAGAGTCCAAGATTTTTAACAGCACTGTTAGCGTTAGATTCACTTCTTTTCTTCACAGTGATTCCAGTAAGTGCTTATTAGAATAACTGAAATCAGTAACATTTAAGTGTGATAGGAAGCTAGTGACATATGCACCCAGACTCTATGGATACATACCTGAGCTTGCTTTCTGGGTGACTTGTCAGTATCACCAGACTAAACCAGCTCGGGAGCATCTCTAACATGGACAACTAAAATGTCTCTCCTACAAAGAGCCGACAGTCCCTGGAAACGGTGGGGATCCGTGGGTTTCCATTACTGAGTAGTTACGCAGTGACCAAAATGAATGCTAAATTTCATCACACTAAGTCAAAGCCTAAGTAATCTGATGCTGGACTTTCTTCATCTTACCAGATGCTTCTATTAAAGGTTTTCACAGGAGACCACAACTCTGCCCCCGGCCAGCTCTGAGAAGAGCCCTTGATTTTTTCTGATGCATGCCACTTCCACAGAAGAAAAATGGGGGGGGGACTAGGTTCCTGGGGCGCCTGGGTTGCTCAGTGGGTTAAAGCCTCTGCCTTCAGCTCAGGTCATGATCCCAGGGTCCTGGGATCCAGCCCAACATCAGGCTCTCTGCTCAGCGGGGAGCCTGCTTCCTCCTCTCTCTCTGCCTACCTCTCTGCCTACTTGTGATCTCTGTCAAATAAGTAAATAAAAATCCTAAAAACAAAACAAAACAAAAACTAGGTTCCTCAGAATCCATGGCTTAGGGTAACAGCAATCATAATTAATTTGTAACTTTCCCGTAGTTTAAGCCTTTAATGTTCCCTCACGTAAATCCCCATCTGCTCTCTTATAAAAAATCCTCCGCAGCAGGCGGGAAGTCTGGTACAAGTGAGAAAGTGCAAACTGCGTAGCGAGACCACTCCATGGCTTACTGGCTCTGTGACTCGAGGACTCCATGTCCTCAGCGGTGAAAGCAGCATATTCACCTCTCCTCAGAGAAAGCTTGAGAATTTAAAAACTGTGAAAGAGAACTTATTAAACTATAAAGTCAGTAACGTCCCAGCTATTATGGTGAGGCGGGACAGTCAATTATTAATCCCATTTTACAAATGAGAAACGAAATGATAAGATAACAAAGTCAATTGTCCCAGGTGTAACTGGCAGAAAGTGGCAGAGCCACGACGAGGACTCTGGTCCCATCACTTCTGACTCTTACTGTTCAGGGCCCATGTGGTCCTCATCATATGCCTCATCGTGGCAAGAAATTGTGTGTCTTTTGTGCGTAACTTGCTTTTAGCCTAAAGATGTTCAGAAAACAGGAAAATAACTAAAGACCAGGGTGAGGAGATCTGTGACTCTGGCATCAACAAGGGATTGGTCTGTTCAAATTGTGCAATTCAAGCATCTCATGTCTGTCTAATGGCCTCTGTCAACTAAAGAAAAGGTTGACATTGATCATAATTTCCCAAGAAGGCTATTGGGGAGAATTTTTAATAATCCCAGAGGTTTGAACTGCAATTGACTATAAAATACAGCTAATCGTCACTTAATCTCATTGACTATGAACACTGGAAAGAGCATTAAATGTTATCACATGAACAATCAGAGAAGCAAAGTGCCACAGTGGCACTTTCAGGAATGATTCTTTTTTAAGTATCCGTTTTCACTCTAGCAAAGGTATTTCCAATCTCTATAGAGACAACCCATACCCAAGCGGTGGATCCAGTACCAAGCTGCAGACAGCCTGGGCCGGCAGCGGAGAGCCAATGGGACGTACCTCTTCCCAAACTCTGCTCTCAGTGATGTCAACTTGGCAGCTTAAAATTGTAATGATGGGAGCATTAACACCATGGAAATCAGCAAATATTACAGATTTGTCCCTGACCCTCTCCCCTCTCCAGAGCCTGTTGTTAAGTAGCTACCAGCACATCACAGGGTGAAGAATACCTTACTCATTAGAGACCAAACACAGCAAAGGCCAAACGCAATCACACCTTTGCTCACATTTCAGCAAGTTCTCTCCTACCTCCTGCTGATCAGGGGTGCCCTACTTGTGGAACTTTCTGCACAGAACAAGAATATTTACTTTATTTAATAAATATTCACTGAATACGGACCATTGCAGTTAGCTGGGGGCAAGGATATGAGAATATGTGACCAGTAAAGACAGGATCCCTCCTGTCCTGAGCAGAGTCCACTGAACTGAGGGTACCTGAGGAAGGAAAACTGGGGTTTGATGGACAACTGTCCAAGGGGTCAGAAATATTTATTAGACCTGTGCAGAAGAAAGGCTGCCCTTGAAACAGAAAATCAGGGACCTTTAAAAAACCATCTTTCAGGAAGCCCAGTCTGACTTTGAAATCTGATTCCAAATGCTGCTTTAATATGATTCCCAATGTTTTCAGTCGCTAAAAACTTCAACACCCTGATATACTGAGGCTATTCCTAGAAGCCTCACTGCCACAAACCCACCTTTTTAAGTTTCTTTATTGTCACCTGTAGATCCCCTACTTCTGTTTCATACTGACGTCTGAGGTCACTGAGGGCTTCTTCAGCCTTACGTTTTTCCTTTAAAAAAAAAAGAAAAAAATATTTTACTGATTTAAATAGGTTTTTCAAAACCCCACTGAGCGAGAAATGTATTGTGTCAAACTAAGGCTGATCCCAAGTCTCCCACACAGGGAGGGCAAGAAGGGATGGCGGAAGTAAACCAAATGACTCTCGAGGTACAGCTCTTCTGGAACTGAAACCTGTGCAAGTGAAAGCCGACATGCACACATCACCTGGAGAG
The DNA here is from genome assembly GCF_902655055.1 of Lutra lutra. Lineage (NCBI taxonomy): Eukaryota > Metazoa > Chordata > Mammalia > Carnivora > Mustelidae > Lutra > Lutra lutra. The sequence continues at coordinate 23,682,775 of NC_062290.1, forward strand.
ACACCCCTAAGACTATCAATCATGTTGTGACAGGAGGCCAGGCAGCATCTATTAACTAATTTAATTAATTACTGCTGTTGTTAATTAAAAGATACAGCAAGAGCCAAGGGCCCAAGTGCTTGCCTGCACCCTATCATGGCATCAGGGCCCAGGAAGGTCCAGTGGGTGTATCCTTCTTCCAAGAGCTTACACCTTACTTGAATTCAAATCACATCACCTGCAAATTTTATGCTAAGTCCTTCTGCATGGGCTGGCTCTTCTCAGATGTATCCTGCCTGGATCAGAGAATGCCAAGGGGCACACCAGGAGGTCAAGGGCTGCAGCTCCCAGGAGCCCAGACATCTTCAAATTTCCCTTTTCACAAAGCATGGAACTATGTTCTAAATTATGTTTAGAACTCAAATAAATTTTTATGTTAATAGCCAGTGAAACTGAGTGTTCAGATATGCACTGATAGCCTCCTATATGCCAACAGTCCCAAGCACAGAGGGACAGAGCAGGAGCAATGAAGACCAACAGGCATCCTGGTGGGAGAAGACAGGAAGCAATGATGATCTCAGGAAGCAATACAAGAAGAAGCTAACAGTGAGATGTGACAGGAAGTGAGTTGGGAGGTAACGTAAGGCCTCTCTGCAAGGGAGACATGACCCCATGTCTCAACACCTGCTGGAGTTACACAGTCTTACATCCCACTTACTGGCTGTCTAGCTGAGACAACTTACTTGAAGCCTCCATTTCCTTACTGGATTAATGCGAGGATTATATTAAATTATCCAAGTAAATTAAATAATCCATATAAATTAAATAATCCATGTAAATGAAATCTTCTATGCTTAGGAGGAAATGTCTGGAGATCAACATCTTCACCCATGGTAACCTTGTTTTAAGTGAGTCTCTTGAGTTTATTCAGCTTTACAGGTGAGGAAGCAAGTGTTGCCCCCTCACAGGAGGATGAAGACATGAAGCCTCCCAATGAGCATCTACCTCGGACAGCCTTCCTGGCATCTCAGCAAGTCTTCTCGCTAAAACCAGTGCCATGATGCTAAACATAACAATGTTTATGGTATAAAAATATTTGGTTCAGAGCTTAATAAAGGAAATCACACTATGTAACTCTTTCCATTCCCAACCTGTCTGTCACAGGCAGATGCCAAGAGATTGGATGGGGGGTCGTTATAGTAACTTAGGTAGAAATGGTAGAGCTTCAGACCAACTCATCATAAACTTCCAGGAAACTGAAAGGGAGGGAAGCCTTCCCAACTCATTCTGTGAGACCAGCACTGGCCTGAAACAAAAATCAAACACATTAAGAGAAACCCACAAGCTAATATCTTTAATGAATATGGATGCAAAAATAATAAATAAAATTTAGCAAAATGAATTAACCAAGATATAAAAATGAAAATACATCATAACTAAGTGGGGTTTATCCCCAGACTCCAAGTGTGTTTTAATACTTGAAAATCAATGTAATTACCACATTGATGGTCAAAAGAAGAGAAAAGCCATGATCATTTCAATAGCTAAAGAAAAAGCATTTGATGAAATCCAACATTCCATTCCTAATTAGAACAACTCTTAGCCAACCAGGAACACACTCAAAATTCAATAAAGAGCATCTATGAACAACATGCCACCAACATCATACTTCTTGTTAAGAGAGAGATTGTAGATAAGGATGTCTGCTCTCACTTTCCTTGTTCTAACCAGTGCAATAAGGAGAGAAAAATGAAGTGATCATTCACGTCAGAAAGAGAGACATAAAGCTGTCTTTATTCATAGATTACATACCATTTACCTAGAAAGTCTGATGGAATCTACCCAAAAAGCTGAGTGTGAGCAATGTAAACAAATATGATAGGGTATAAGATCTGTATGTAAAAATCAAGTGTATTTCTATGTATGCACAATGGGAAAGCAGAAATTGAAAATTTTAACAACATTGTTTAGAGTAGCATTAAAATATCAAATACTTAGGAATGAATCTGAGGAAAGACTTACAAGATCTGAAGGCCGTACACTACAAAACAATGAGAAGAAAATTTAATGAAGACATAAATGGAGAATACAACCAGTTTATGGATCAAATTACTCATTATTGTTAAGATGCCAATTCTCCCCATATTGATCTATAAATGCAATGAAATCAAATCAACCCCCAGAAGGTTTGGGTTTTGTTTTTTTGTTTTTAGGAAACTGACAAGCTGATGCTATGGAAATTAAGGGATATAAAACAGCCACGACAACTTTGAAAAAGAACAAAGTTGAAGAACTAATATTACTTGATTTCAAGACTTATTATAAAGCAACAGTCACCCAAACAATGTAATACTGGCATAAAGCAATCAATGGAACACACCAGAGAGCCCAGAAATAAAACCACACAAAAACAGTAAACCAACGTGGGACAAAGTGCAAAGGCAATTCAATGGAGAACAAATAGTCTCCAACAAATGGTGCTGGAACAACTGGATATCCACCTGCAAAAAAATATGAACTTTGACCCATATCTTGCAAAATTGATCCTAAATGTAAAATCTACAACAAACAAAACCTACAGAAGAAAACAGCAGAATAATCTTTGTGACCTTGTGTTAGGCAAAGATTTCTTAGACGCCAAAAGCATGATCCATTAAAGAGAAACTGACAAATCGGACTTCATCAAAATGAAAAATTTCTACTCTTCAAAATACACTGTTAGGAGAATGAAACGACAAGTCACCATATGGGAGAGAATTTTAAAATCAGAATATATAAAGAGCTCTCAAAACTTGGTAACAGGGGTGCTTGGGTGGTACAGTCAGTTAAGTGTCTGACTCTTGGTTTCGGGTCAGATCAGATCTCAAGGTCCTGGGGTCGGACTCTGTGCAGTGTCGGCTTGAGATTCTCTCTCCCTCTGCCCCTTTTGCTCGTGCTCTCTCTCTCTAATAAATAAATCATTCTAAAAGAAAACTGTATTTAAAAAAATAATAAAACCCTGCATAATAAGAAAACCACCTAATTTTCAAAGTGAACAAAAGATTTTAACAGACATTTCATGGAAGAAGATACACAGTGGTTGCCTGGCAAGGAGGGCAGAGGAGGGAGGAAGGGAAGCATAACAAAGGGGCCTGAGGAAACTTAGATGGTGGGCGGATACACCCATTATCTTGACTGTTGGTGGTGGTTTCATGGAGTATGGGTACACCCAGTGTTATCGTGTTCTGTACTGTAAATATGCAGCTCCTTGTGTGTCAATTCTACTTCAAGAAAGCCATTACAGTCTAAAATACTTACCTGGAGCAGTGGACTAACACTGTAGGGGCAAAAGGAGTCAAGGTCAGGAAGAGGTGAATATGGCCAGAGGACTGTGAGGGAGCATCAAGGAGACGGGGAGACTGTCTCTAAGCTTGGCTGAGTTCGGGAAAATGGAAAGGAGGGGCAAAGTAAGCAGATGGAGAGAAGGAAAAGCGATGATCCCGCCGGACCAGAGCTGTGCAGTGTAGAACCACAGGGAGCCAAGCTGAGCCAAACATGAAGTTACAGGGTGTGGGGGCCCTGGTAAGGGCTCCAACACCAACCACAAGTCTGCTGGTTAAAAAGCAGTGAGACTGATGGCAGAAGAGCACGTGCGCTTGTAAGTGTTCGATGAAGGAATGAGCACACAGATTAGCTGCACGGAGAGGGAAAAAAGGCAGAAAAAAATATATGATTTTCCTGTTTCTAGACTACAACAAATGGAGTGCTAACAGAAGAATGGGATCTCCACTGCACTAAAGTGGGCCCACGGACTCTGAGCCACTGACTCTGCTGAACATGACATCCCAACAGTTACTCAACTTGCCAGTAAAAGACAAGACAACAAAGAGACCCGAAATCATATATGGGGTACAGCAGACCAAGGCAAAGAATCTGGAAGGACACAAAGTAGGAAGAGCCACGGAAAAGAGCAGGCCGGCCACAGCCAGGATGCAGTCAGCATGCCTCAGGCCCGGTGCTATGCACTCACACGTACATCATCAGGCTGGGCCTCCGTGAAGCAGGCTGGTGCATTACCCCATTCTAAAAATGGCACCACTAAGGTCAGAGGTCCGGTTATTTTCCCAGGGCCACCTGCCTGGGCAAAGGCAGAGCCAGAAAGCACATTAAGGCCAATCAGATGCCAATACTTAGGCCCTTTTCACTCCATCCTGCTGCCTCTTAGAGGTAACAGGACAAATGAATAGAGAATGTTCAACCCAACATTAGCCTTACAGGTAAGTCTATTTTCCATTTCCAGTAAACATGCATCACCCAGCTGTAGTTTATATGGAAAAAAGACAAACATTGCTTCTATGGAAATCAGTGATGGTAAGCAAGTTTCAACTGTAGAGTTCAGTCAGTGATGAATAAAAGTACCTTTTATTATAAAACACAGAAGTTCGCAGAGAGAATTTTAATTTTCCTGCAATCTAGATTTAAAGTTGGCAGTGGGCATGGTCAGGGAGACTGTGGCATAAAAGCTGAGCCACCCTTCTCTACCCCAGGGGGGCTCTGCCTTCTTCCTCGGGCCTCCACTCTCACAGCATCTCCACAGAGAGGCCCCTGACCCGCCGACCTCTTCTCCCCATCGTTGCTGACCACACTTGCTCTTTACTCGTAGCTACTGAAATTATCTACATTATATGATTATTTATTATCTCTCTCTCCCCTCGCTCTCCCCCCAAAACCACTACCAAAAATAGCCCTCATGGAAAACCCTGCCCAGTGCCCGGTCTGTAAAAGGCGATCCATCAGGAATCGTGGAAAGAAAGGGCCAATCCCACAAACTCACATCTTTACGCGTCTTGTGTTCTGCTGCCTGAATCCTCTGATCCATTTCCTCTTCCAACTCACTCAGCTGCATGGCTGCCTTGTCCTGGGCTCTGAAATTCAAGAGGGTGCACACCTTTTCACTGCAACATGCAGAGACCACTTCAACCTCCTCTCTTTCAACCCCTATGTTACAGATGAGGAGAAACACACTATTTTAAAGAATATTCCCTGTTCTTCCACATCATAAAACAGGATTGGCACTTTGACCACTTGGGTGTAAAATAACATTAAAACTAGATATTTAGTAAACGGTATAAATTAGACAAAATAGTGTTAACCTAGATAGTGGCGGAGAACAGCTAAAGATATCAAATCACTGGAAAGCTCTCGATAAATTCTGAAAATCCTTTTTGCTCCCACAACTGAGTGACAATACTGGACCAAGAAAAAAAAAAAAAAAGAACCCCATGGCAAACAGATATTTGGTTAGAATTCTGAAATTCGGAGAGAGGAGTCAAGATGGCGGAGAAGTACCAGGCTGAGACAAATTCAGGTAGAGGGAGATCAGCTAAATAGCTTATCTAAAGATTGCAAACACCTACAAATCCAACGGGAGATTGAAGAGAAGAAGAACAGCAATTCCAGAAACAGAAAATCAACCACTTTCTGCAAGGTAGGACTGGCGGAGAAGTGAATCCAAAGCGACGGGAAGATAGACCGTGGGGGGAGGGGCTGGCTCCCGGCGAGCGGCAGAGCAACGGAGCACAAAATCGGGACATTTAAAAGTCTGTTCCGCTGAGGGACATCACTCCAGAGGCTTAACTGGGGTGAAGCCAGGCGGGGTCAGCGCGGCCTCAGGTCCCACAGGGTCACAGAAGGATCGGGGGTGTCTGAGTGTCGCAGAGCTTACCGGTATTAGAACGGGGAAGCCGGCTACAGAGACAGAGCCGAGGAGTAAGCTCTAAACTCGGGGTTCCCTTGAACCGGTCGCAGGCTCGGTCAGCTTGGAGCGCGGCTGGAGGCCAGGGTGACGGGAGTCATTGGGCGCTGTTCTCTGGGGGCGCACTGAGTAATGGGGCCCTGGGCTCTCGGCTCCTCCAGGCGGGAGACCAGGAGGCCGCCATCTTCACTCCCGTCTTCCAGAACTCTACAGAAAGCGCTCAGGGAACAAAAGCTCCCGAAAGCAAACCCAGCAAACCCGAGCGGATTACTCACCCCGGCCCAGGGTAAGGGCAGTGCAACTCCGCCTGGGGCAAAGACGCTTGAGAATCACTACAACAGGCCCCTCCCCCAGAATATCAACGAGAAACCCAGCCAGGACCAAGTTCACCTACCAAGGAGTGCAGTTTCAATACCAAGGAGAGCGGCGGAATTCCAGAGGAGAAGAAAGCAAAGCATGGAACTCATGGCTTTCTCCCCATGATTCTTTAGCCTTGCAGTTAATTTTTTTTTTCTTTTTCAATTTTTTTTCTCTTCTTCTGCTAAATTTTTTTAACTTTTACTGCTTTCTTTTTTAACAATTTTTAAATAGTTATCTATATATATCTAATCTATATATATCTATATCTATCTATATCTAATATATATATATATATTTCCTTTTTATATTTTTTATCGGCTTTCTTTTTTTAATAGTTTCTTTTTTTTTTCTTTTTCTTCCTGAACCCCTTTTTATCCCCTTTCTCCCCCCTCACGATTTGGGATCTCTTCTGATTTGGCTAAAGCATATTTTCCTGGGGTTGTTGCCACCCTTTTAGTATTTTACTTGCTCCTTCATATACTCTTATCTGGACAAAATGACAAGGCGGAAAAATTCACAACAAAAAAAAAAAGAACAAGAAGCAGTACCAAAGGCTAGGGACCTAATCAATACAGACATTGGTAATATGTCAGATCTAGAGTTCAGAATGATGATTCTCAAGGTTCTAGCCGGCCTTGAAAAAGGCATGGAAGATATTAAAGCAACCCTCTCGGGAGATATAAAAGCCCTTTCTGGAGAAATAAAAGAACTAAAATCGAACCAAGTTGAAATCAAAAAAGCTATTAATGAGGTGCAATCAAAAATGGAGGCTCTCACTGCTAGGATAAATGAGGCAGAAGAAAGAATTAGCGATATAGAAGACCAAATGACAGAGAATAAAGAAGCTGAGCACAAGAGGGACAAACAGCTACTGGACCACGAGGGGAGAATTCGAGAGATAAGTGACACCATAAGACAAAACAACATTAGAATAATTGGGATTCCAGAAGAAGAGGAAACAGGGGAGCAGAAGGTATGTTGGAGAGAATTATTGGAGAGAATTTCCCCAATATGGCAAAGGGAACAAGCATCAAAATCCAGGAGGCTCAGAGAACCCCCCTCAAGATCATAAGAACAGGTCCACACCCCGTCACCTAATAGTAAAATTTACAAGTCTTAGTGACAAAGAAGAGATCCTGAAAGCAGCCCGGGAAAAGAAGTCTGTAACATGCAATGGTAAAAATATTCGAATGGCAGCAGACTTATCCACAGAGACCTGGCAGGCCAGAAAGAGCTGGCATGATATATTCAGAGTACTAAACGAGAAAAACATGCAGCCAAGAATACTATATCCAGCTAGGCTATCATTGAAAATAGAAGGAGAGATTAAAAGCTTCCAGAACAAACAAAAACTGAAAGAATTTGCAAATACCAAACCAGCTCTACAGGAAATATTGAAAGGGGACCTCTAAGCAAAGAGAGACCCTAAAAATACTAGATCAGAAAGAAACAGAGACAATATACAATAACAGTCACCTTACAGGCAATACAATGGCACTAAATTCATCTCTCCCAATACTTACCCTGAATGTTAATGGGCTAAATGCCCCAATCAAAAGACACAGGGTATCAGAATGGATAAAAAAACAAAACCCATCTATATGTTGCCTACATGAAACTCATCTTAAACCCGAAGACACCTCCAGGTTGAAAGTGAGGGGGTGGAAAAGAATTTACCATGCTAATGGACATCAGAAGAAAGCAGGAGTGGCAATCCTTATAGCAGATCAATTAGATTTTAAGCCAAAGACTATAATATGAGATGAGGAAGGACACTATATCATACTCAAAGGAACTGTCCAACAAGAAGATCTAACAATTTTAAATATCTATGCCCCTAACGTGGGAGCAGCCAACTACATAAACCAATTAATAACAAAATCAAAGAAACACATCGACAAGAATACAATAATAGTAGGGGGTTTTAACACTCCCCTCACTGAAATGGACAGATCATCCAAGCAAAAGATCAACAAGGAAATCAAGGCCTTAAATGACACACTGGACCAGATGGACATCACAGATATATTCAGAACATTTCATCCCAAAGCAACAGAATACACATTCTTCTCTAGTGCACATGGAACATTCTCCAGAAAAGATCACATTCTTGGTCCTAAATCAAGTCTCAACCGGTATCAAAAGATTGGGATCATTCCCTGCATATTTTCAGACCACAATGCTCTGAAGCTAGAACTCAATCACAAGAGGAAATTTGGAAAGAACCCAAATACATGGAGGCTAAACAGCATCCTTCTAAAGAATGAATGGGTCAACCAGGAAATTAAAGAAGAATTGAAAAAATTCATGGAAACAAATGATAATGAAAACACAACGGTTCAGAATCTGTGGGACACAACAAAGGCAGTCCTGAGAGGAAAATATATAGCGGTACAAGCCTTTCTCAAGAAACAAGAAAGGTCTCAGGTACACAACCTAACCCTACACCTAAAGGAGCTGGAGAAAGAACAAGAAAGAAACCCTAAACCCAGCAGGAGAAGAGAAATCATAAAGATCAGAGCAGAAATCAATGAAATAGAAACCAAAAAAACAATAGAACAAACCAACGAAACTAGGAGCTGGTTCTTTGAAAGAATTAATAAGATTGATAAAACCCTGGCCAGACTTATCAAAAAGAAAAGAGAAAGGACCCAAATAAATAAAATCATGAATGAAAGAGGAGAGATCACAACGAACACCAAAGAAATACAGACGATTATAAGAACATACTATGAGCAACTCTACGCCAACAAATTTGACAATCTGGAAGAAATGGATGCATTCCTAGAGACATATAAACTACCACAACTGAACCAGGAAGAAATGGAAAGCCTGAACAGACCCATAACCAGTAAGAAGATTGAAACAGTCATCAAAAATCTCCAAACAAACAAAAGCCCAGGGCCAGACGGCTTCCCGGGGGAATTCTACCAAACATTTAAAGAAGAACTAATTCCTATTCTCCTGAAACTGTTCCAAAAAATAGCAATAGAAGGAAAACTTCCAAACTCATTTTATGAGGCCAGCATCACCTTGATCCCAAAACCAGACAAGGATCCCATCAAAAAAGAGAACTACAGACCAATATCCTTGATGAACACAGACGCAAAAATTCTCACCAAAATACTAGCCAATAGGATTCAACAGTACATTAAAAGGATTATTCACCACGACCAAGTGGGATTTATTCCAGGGCTGCAAGGTTGGTTCAACATCCGCAAATCAATCCATGTGATACAACACATTAATAAAAGAAAGAACAAGAATCATAAGATACTCTCCATAGATGCTGAAAAAGCATTTGACAAAGTACAGCATCCCTTCCTGATCAAAACTCTTCAAAGTGTAGGGATAGACGACACATACCTCAATATTATCAAAGCCATCTATGAAAAACCCACCGCAAATATCATTCTCAATGGAGAAAAACTGAAAGCTTTTCCGCTAAGGTCAGGAACACGGCAGGGATGTCCGTTATCACCACTGCTATTCAACATAGTACTAGAAGTCCTAGCCTCAGCAATCAGACAACAAAAGGAAATTAAAGGCATCCAAATCGGCAAAGAAGAAGTCAAACTATCACTCTTTGCAGATGATATGATACTATATGTGGAAAACCCAAAAGACTCCACTCCAAAACTGCTAGAACTTGTACAGGAATTCAGTAAAGTGTCAGGATATAAAATCAATGCAAGAAATCAGTTGCATTTCTCTACACCAACAACAAGACAGAAGAAAGAAAAATTAAGGAGTCCATCCCATTTACAATTGCACCCAAAACTATAAGATGCCTAGGAATAAACCTAACCAAAGAGACTAAGAATCTATACACAGAAAACTATAAAGTACTCATGAAAGAAATTGAGGAAGACACAAAGAAATGGAAAAATGTTCCATGCTCCTGGATTGGAAGAATAAATATAGTGAAAATGTCTATGCTACCTAAAGCAATCTACACATTTAATGCAATTCCTATCAAAGTACCATCCATTTTTTTCAAAGAAATGGAACAAATAATCCTAAAATTTATATGGAACCAGAAAAGACCTCGAATAGCCAAAGGAATATTGAAAAAGAAAGCCAAAGTTGGTGGCATCACAATTCCGGACTTCAAGCTCTATTACAAAGCTGTCATCATCAAGACAGCATGGTACTGGCACAAAAACAGACACATAGATCAATGGAACAGAATAGAGAGCCCAGAAATAGACCCTCAACTCTATGGTCAACTCATCTTCGACAAAGCAGGAAAGAATGTCCAATCAAAAAAAGACAGCCTCTTCGATAAATGGTGCTGGGAAAATTGGACAGCCACATGCAGAAAAATGAAATTGGATCATTTCCTTACACCACACACGAAAATAGACTCAAAATGGATGAAGGATCTCAATGTGAGAAAGGAATCCATCAAAATCCTCGAGGAGAACACAGGCAACAACCTCTTGGACCTCAGCCGCAGCAACATCTTCCTAGGAACATCGCCAAAGGCAAGGGAAGCAAGGGCAAAAATGAACTATTGGGATTTTATCAAGATCAAAAGCTTTTGCACAGCAAAGGAAACAGTTAACAAAACCAAAAGACAACTGACAGAATGGGAGAAGATATTTGCAAATGACATATCAGATAAAGGGCTAGTGTCCAAAATCTATAAAGAACTTAGCAAACTCAACACCCAAAGAACAAATAATCCAATCAAGAAATGGGCAGAGGACATGAACAGACATTTCTGCCAAGAAGATATCCAGATGGCCAACAGACACATGAAAAGTGCTCCACATCACTCGGCATCAGGGAAATACAAATCAAAACCACAATGAGATATCACCTCACGGTAGTCAGAATGGCTAAAACTAACAAGTCAGGAAATGACAGATGCTGGCGAGGATGCGGAGAAAGGGGAATCTTCCTACACTGTTGGTGGGAATGCAAGCTGGTGCAACCACTCTGGAAAACAGCATGGAGGTTCCTCAAAATGTTGAAAATAGAACTACCCTATGATCCAGCAATTGCACTGCTGGGTATTTACCCTAAAGATACAAACGTAGTGATCGAAGGGGCCCGTGCACCCAAATGTTTATAGCAGTAATGTCTACAATAGCCAAACTATGGAAAGAACCTCGATGTCCATCTACAGACGAATGGATAAAGAAGATGTGGTATATATACACAATGGAATATTATGCAGCCGTCAAAAGAAATGAAACCTTGCCATTTGCGACGACGTGGATGGAACTAGAGGGTATCATGCTTAGCGAAATAAGTCAATCGGAGAAAGACAACTATCATATGATCTCCCTGATATGAGGGAGAGGAGATGCAACATGTGGGCTTAAGGGGGTAGGAGAAGAATAAATGTAACAAGATGGGATTGGGAGGGAGACAAACCATAAGTGACTCTTAATCTCACAAAACAAACTGAGTGTTGATAGGGGGAGGGGGTTTGGGAGAGGGGGGGTGTGGTTATGGATATTGGGGAGGGTATGTGCTATGGTGAGTGCTGTGAAGTGTGTAAACCTGGCGATTCGCAGACCTGTACCCCTGGGGAAAAAAAATATATATGTTTATAAAAAATAAAATTAAAAAAAAAAAGAATTCTGAAATTCTTTATAGAAAACACACAATGTTATATGCTATGGTGAGAAGGGGTAAAGGAATCTCAAGAATTATTTCTAACCAGCTTCCTAAAATTCTAGAATAAAAATAGTCTTTACATTGTAGAAAAATTCTGTTTCCTTTACTAATCCCCAAATCACCTCTCTACAGATGAAGAGCACACGGATTTGTCAAAAAGTTAGAAATGGGAACATGTCATTGAGGAGAGTTGTGGCATAGTTTTCCTGAGCAACTGGCTACTATGGAGACATCTGTCTCTCTACAATGGTCGAGGCTGCAGATTATACCCTAAAAAATGGATTTTAATTCTCACTCTCTGATGTATGTCCAATTATCTAAGTTTCTCATTCATAAGTCTTGCCTATTAAACTAGATGACAAGAGCTGTCACGGGATTTATAGGGTCAATGACATGACATTGATAAAAAGTAGACAACAGAACCTAACATAGGGCGCCTGGGTGGCTCAGTGGGTTAAAGCCTCTACCTTCGGCTGAGGTCATGATCCCAGGGTCCTGGGATCGAGCCCCACATTGGGCTCTCTGCTCAGCGGGGAGCCTGCTTCCCTTCCTCTCTTTCTGTCTGCCTCTCTGCCTACTTGTGATCTCTGCCAAATAAATAAAACCTTAAAAAAAATTAAAAAAAAAAAAAAAGAACCTCACAGAAGATCTCCTGTCTTCCAGTTTGATGGCTCTAGGACACCATTTTTCCTGCTTTCCACTTGCTGGCTCCCTTGTTAACATGGTCTGTGCGTACATTACTTTAATTTCTATATAAAGGTCCAAGTGAGTCCTGAGGGGTGGGGAGAAAGCCCCAAAATAAAATTCTGAGTGACTTACTGCTATTTTCCACTTGTGTTTTCTTCATTCTTACCTGATAGCCTGCCTGAAGAGATGTTAACCTCATTTGGAAAGTTAGCTATTTCTGGTTCGTTTGTAAATACCTGCTATACGACATCTAAGAACTACATATCTCCACAGAAAGTTTGTTTGGTTTGCTCAACTCTGGGACTATAAAACAGCCAAGTCCCACATCCCTCCTCCCCCTATTACCGTTTTTCCAACCACTCCTTCTCGATATCCAGGACTGCTCCTGAATGTGTTCTTTCTGCCTTCCTCACTTCTGAGCAACATTTTTTTTTTATAAGTCAGGTATAAGTTTATAATGACACCGTGTTTGCCCCAGCAATTCCTAGCTCATAGTGAAATGTCTGGTGTGATGAAGACGGTCCACTCTATCCTGGTCCTGGGCTCCCATCAGGACACTGCCCATCCTTCAGGTCCATGTGCAGAGTGAAAAGATAGAGATCTTCCCCCATCCACTACTCCAGGTGAGGGTGATGGTCTCAGCGAAGAACCTAAGAAAACTTCACAGTCATCACGGAAGCACCTCAGTGAGGTCTCTGGTAATTGGGACAGAGCCTGACTTTGGCTCCCACTCCAACAGCTGAGCAGCAGGAAGGAGACAAGCAGGAATACAGCTCAGCACAGCTAAGACATTCCCTCCGCAGAGGGACAGCAGCCTGGCTGGTGATGAGAACATGAAGAAGGACATTCTTTTTTCCCTTGTGGGTTTATATGGTACTACCCTTAAAGGTCACATATAAATCCATGTGTGTGTGCACATGCATGTTAATGGAAGTTTGTTTTAACAGATATTCTTGGATACTCTAAAAACTCAATAAGTGGGTCTGTGAATCACCCCTAGTTTACAGAATTTGGAGTTTATAGGACCGCCCTACTCTCCTACTGAAAACCCCTAGAAGACAAATTTGAGAGAAAATTTCAGAGTCAGGAACTGAGTCATGATATCTCTACTCTCTCATGACTCCAGAACTATAAAAAGTCCTATGTAGCATCAATGTTCGAAAACACTCCTATATTTTAATTCCCTTCACTTAAACTCCAAAAAGTTAACTAGATAGCTTGATCATCATGTAGAAGGAAAGAATAAAAAGACCGAGGCATACCCTCTCCTGCTCCCTTTGCAGGTGGGGTGCATCCTATCAAAGGGGCCTTTACAAGTTCTGGGCAGAAGCCAGCAGGACATGCCTCACACTCAGAGACACTGATGAAATGGCCACCACAAGAAGCCACTACGGGGCAGAACAGCCAGGAATCACAACAAACAAAATGCTCTCTTTCCCACTGAAGCCAGAGGACTGCAGTCCTTCTGGGGAACAAAGAGGCTGACGTTTGGACTAACACATGTAATCCCTTCCTCTGCCCTGGGCTGCTGTTCAGACCAGTAAGATATCCTATGTAAACCAGCTACGGCTTACACAAGCCATAGGACAGTACGGGCTTACAGCTTTCTGTCTTCCAGTTCAGGTTGGGTGAGGAGGGCCAGAGACAGGAAGAATCCCACCACTGAGCACCCACAATGTGGTCAGCCTGGGGCGGGGGGCACCACCCGGGACATCATCTCCTGGGCCTCCACACCCTGAGAAGGTGGACGTTTACAGTCTCGTTCTGCAGATGCAGGAACCTGCCCAAAGTCACACACCGTCCCATGACCAGGCCAGGCTTCAAGGGCTATCCTGTCTGCCTCTCCAGATGAGACATTTCCGGTAGGCTTCAAGAGGATGGATATACAGTAATAAACGTGTCAGAACTGTTCTGGATGGAATCATTGCTCTTGAAAAGTTTATAGGATAGGATCACAGTAACCTACTGATGGACTGCTGGCGGTCCTTACAGCGTCCTGCCCGACTCAGCCTTTGTGCTGGCCCAGCTTAGGAAGCTCCAGATGCCCGAGGTTCGGGAAGTCCACCCACATCAAAATGGGATCGTGCAATTCAGTCCACGGGCCTCCTGGACACAGAGCCAGTTAAAGGACTCCCCATACCACTCAGAAAGGAAGGGCTTTGGGGCACCTGGGTGGCTCAGTCGGTTAAGCTTCTAACTTTGCATTTTGATGCAGCTCATGATCTCAGGGTCATCAACTCGAGCCCTGTGTTGGACTCCACGTCCACATATGAGCCTGCTTAAGATTCTCTCTCCCTCTACCCCTCTGCCACACCCCCACTCACATTCTATCTCTCTCTCTATTAAAAAAAAAAAAAAAAGAAGAAGAGGGGTGCCTCGGTGGCTCAGTTGGTTAAGCATCTGCCTTCAGCTCAGGTCAGGATCCCAAGGTCCTGGGGTCGAGCCCCATGTCAGGCTCCCTGCTCAGCGGGAAGCCTGCTTCTCCTTCTCCCACTCCTTCTTGTGTTCCCTCTCTTGCTGTTTCTCTCTGTCAAACAAGTAAATAAATCTTTAACAAAAAAGAAGAAGAAGACGAAGAAGAGGAAGAAAGACAGGAAGGAATTCAATACCTCTTCACTGCAATGGCCAGGTTTTCCATTTCTGTGCTCTGCAGTTTGATCTCACGGATAAAGTTCCTTATAACATGCTCGTACGACTGAATTAGTCTTGGCTCCACAAGGTTGATGTTTAGATACAAGGTACTAACTTGCTCTTTTCTGCCAAACAAAAACAAAAACAAAAAAAAATTAAAATTAAACAAAGTAAAAAATAAAAAGGCAAATTTTCAGAATACTTTCAGGAACGAGACACTTAAGAACCAAAAAAAGCAACAATAACAGAAGGAGCAGAAAGGAAAGAAGAGCAGGCAGGCAGTGACGCTGCGGCACTACCCTCCGTACTCCTTTTTTTTTTTTTTTTTTAAGAATTTATTTATTTATCTGACAGAGAGAGAAAGAGATCACAAGCAGGCAGAGAGGCAGACAGAGTGAGAGGGGGAAGCAGGCTCCTTGCTGAGCAAAGAGCCAGAGGCGGGGCTGGATCCCAGGACCCTGAGATCATGACCTGAGCTGAAGGCAGAGGCTTAACCCACTGAGGAACCCAGGCGCCCTCTCTAAAACGGAACAGCAAGTTTATTATTTTCTAGATGTATTGAGGTATGACTGATAAAAACTGTACATATTAAGGTTGCTTGGTCATGATTTAGTGTTAGAAGATGTAGACTGGTGAGGGAAGAGAAATGCATAGAAAGGGATTGACAGGAAGGGGCATTTTTTGTTATTACTGCAGGTAATTTTTTTTAAAGATTTTGTTTATTTATTTGACATACAGAGACACAGTGAGAGGGGGAAAGGAGCAGGGGGGTGGGAG
Organism: Lutra lutra; assembly: GCF_902655055.1. Taxonomy (NCBI): domain Eukaryota; kingdom Metazoa; phylum Chordata; class Mammalia; order Carnivora; family Mustelidae; genus Lutra; species Lutra lutra. Next base: position 23,698,574 of record NC_062290.1, read on the forward strand.
GGGGAGAAGCAGGCTTCCCCTTGAGCAGAGAGCCCGATGTAGTGCCTGATCCCAGGACCCTGGAATCACCACCTGAGCCGAAGGCAGACGCTTAACGACTGAGGCATCCAGGCGCCCCTTATAGGTATTTTTTTTTAACAGAAAGGTAAATAGGGGGCATCTGACTGGCTCAGCTGGTACAGCGTGTGACTCTTGATCTCAAGATCATAAGTTAAAGCCCCACACTGGGCATGGACCCCACTTGAATGAATGAATGAATGAGTAAATCAATAAGTAGAAATAGAAATAGAACTTGAAAAAAAGAAAGGTAATAAGAGGTACAGGAGAAAAAGGTAACCATTAAACTGATGAATAACATGTTCCACTAATCCCTGATAAGACATATTCAGCCTTTATGATCATAAGAGTGAATGTACCTGTTATTTTATAGTCAGTAAAAAATTACTTCATATAAATTCACATGTATTTATATGTGACAATCCTAGCTGTCATTAACTTTTATTAAAAGACACATATTCCAGAGTCGTTTCAAAAGAAAAACTGGGCAGCTCAGCTGCTGGAGGACAAAGGAGTGAGTCAGTGGGGCTAGCAGTGCTCCTGATTCAAGTTCAGTGGCTGATACCCTAAGGGTACAGAGAGAAGAGTCTGTGAAGACACAGGAAGGTGGGCCATCACAAAGCTAAGGAGACAGGCCTCATCAAGAACAAACCCCACAGGCACCTTGATCTGAGACGTCTAGCCTCCAGAACCGTATGAAAATAAATTTCAGCTGTTTAAGCCACCAGTCTGGTATTTGTTACTAGAAATGCCTAGGCAACCACAGCAAACAACAAAAGGTCCAAGGTCCCAGAGTGACTTAGTGGCAGAGCTGGGATTCCACCCCCCGTCTGAAGCTGAAGACCACATGATTCGCCAGAACGTTATTCTGCTTCCCAATTGTGTTAAAGCATCTGAGCCGTGGCAGAAGAAATGGGATCCAAAATTAATTCACAGAACTACAAAACCCTGAAAAATGTGAGGTATATATTAACCTAGACGCTTTGTTAAGCATGGCCTCAAGGTGTGTCCATGAGCTATAAACTCCCCCAGGTTTATGCTTATAAATAAACTTCTCTGTCTGTGCAGAGGCCAATTATGATCGAAAAGAACTGCTCAAGTGAAATATTATTAATAAAGCTGCAGGATTAAGTCACTTCATTTGATATAAGATGCAGGAAGCGGCCATCATCCTTCCCATCAGAGCTGAATACAAACATTAGTTGCAATAGTGAGCTGTATTTACTGGAGTAGTAAACAAAACAAAACAAAAATACTCTTGGACTGTCCCATGCAATTTCAACGCATAACAGGATCATTAACTTCTTGCCTTTTGTCAGTTGCTGATCACCAGCAAGATACAAAACATAAAAACTTTCTCCTTAATAGGACCTGCCTGTCAGAGATGGCTATTAAGATACTGTCACCTACTACAGACAAAGTTTGGTGTTGTAAGAAAGAGTTGCACTAAATTCTTCGAATCTGTTGCAAGGGATCATCTCTACATCACCATGTGGCCTCAGTTCTTTGTACCCCTACAGATAATTTCCTCTTATCTTTTGCACACTATTTTGCTTCTGATTTTGTTTTGATGACTTTTGATGTCAAATGTTCAGCTGACTCCAGCAACTTTCCAGAACTATATAGTTTGCATTTCAGGACATTAAACCTACTCTGATTACTTCCCTAAAAACAAAACAAAACAAAATAACAACAACAAAAAAAAACCAAAAAGATACTGTCACCTAGAGTCCTTGCTTCTCAACTAACAGCACAACAAAATGTTCACAAGTACAGGTCACCAGATTTCAAGACTTTCTGCAAGTTTCAAAAATAAGAAAGAAACACAATAATTTATAAAACTTTAGCTGGTCTTGACATTATAGAGTTTTAGAAATGGTATTATGAAAAATATCTGCCAGCTATTTTAGCAGAAATATGTGATATGGTTACAGAAAATATGTGGTATGGTTAATAATTGTGCTATAGACTACATGAATACTCATCTATCCTGTTTCCTATTAGAGGGCACACTTCCCAGAACCCCAGGCAGGTAGAAGAGGGTCATGTGACTAGTTCTGGTAAATGGAACAGGAAGAGAAATGGTATGTTGGCCACTTCCACACTTGTTCCCTAAAATCCTTCATTAGATTCTGGGCTTCTATTCATTCATATTCTCCCTCTTTCTTTCTCTCTCAGCATCTCTCCCTCCATCCCCCTTTCCTCTCCTTCTCTACCTCCCTCCATCTCTCTTCCTCACCCCCACAGCTGAAGTGAAGAATTCCAAAATGGCGAAGCCATGGGAGAGAATGTGACTGGCTTCCTGAATCACCACACTGAGCTTAACTGCTCTGCAGGGCTGTCTGACCACCTCAATCTGAATGACATAAAAGAAAGAAATGTTTGTATTTTGTAAAGCCACAAGGACTTGGAACTTCTTTGTTACAGTCAGTTTGAACTTACAAGTTGGCATAATAGTTTCCTATTTTGTTTGGGGGGGTTTTTTATTATCCTCTTCCAGATTAAATTACTTCCTCAGCTTTTTCCTTGATAGCTTCTTAACTACATAAAAGCTTCTATGACCAGGGTAAATCTTTAGCACCACCATCCACTCTCTCTCAGGGAACAAAAGACTACTCAGAAGCATCCTATACTGAGGCAGACACTTATTAAGCTCCTTACATATGTAGTCCAGGGAGTGATCCAGAAGTTACATCACTAGTCACTAAATCCTCACGGCAACCCTACAAAGAAGTTATCACCAGCATCCTGTTTACCAAAGAGGAAACTGAGGCAGAGAGAGCTAAGTACTATCCTGGTAGCAGAGTCAGGATTCCAACTCACCCCATCTGGCTCCAGAGTCCAGCTTCCCATGGAAGAAATAGCTCTTTGTGCTGAAGTAGTCTTAAGGGGCCCCAAGGGCATGTCTCCACTTAAGAAAATTTAACATAACAAGATTTTTTAAAAATTGCTTTGGAGGAGGCTATGCATTATTGCTGCAAGGACCGTCCACATTACAAAGGGTCTCCTTTAAAGGATGACGGCATGATGAGGATTAAAATGAGGTAATCTTATAAATTTCGGTTTACCTAAAGCTATTTGGTTGGAAAACACTATTGTAGACAATAAGGCCCCCTCCCACCCTCCCCAGCCCCCATATATTTGTGTATTTCATTTGGTCTGTTTCCGTGAAACTAGAGAACCATGTGGATTATGCCAAGAGACAGCCAACAAAGCACACTTGGCTATTCTGACATCTGATGGAGAAAACAAAACAAAAATTTTAAAAAACCACCTTACTGTAGCAAGAGATGATACCTGGTCCCTCTCTGTGAATTTAAAATGCTATGCCTTGCCCAAGCAGCTAAACACATGCAGGTCCTTCCGCTCAACAGACTTGGTGCCAAGACAATCTTTGTTCTGCTCCTAAGGCCTCCCCTGGTGTCCTTGCTCCCCACGTCAAAGGTTAAGCAAGCAGAGAATGCACAATGCCACACACACAGCTCTGTTTCCTTCTGGCCTGACCCCAGGTGGCACATATGAGAACTGAGAATCGTGCCTTGTGGTGACAAGGACCAAAACGCTTTTGATTCATTGAGTCTGGGGCCTCATTTCATGCAGTTACATTTGGTTACAAATACCACCCAGAGCGGCTTACAGGTGCATTTGACAAACACAAGGTAAAAATTAAGGGTCAAGCCATAGGTTTTAATTAATCAAGACAACACACATTCTCTACCCTTCTGTACCAAGAATGTCTCTAATACTAAAAATAATCTAATTTATGTCTGAAGGAAGAGAGTGAATGAAAGGCAGAGAAAGACATCAGAGAAATACAGATCAGAGAAAAACACACCCTGAATTACCAATTAGATTTAGATGTTTAAAACCAATTAGATTTAAATGTTTAAAACCTACGCAGCCATCAAAAAAAAAAGAAAGAAATCTTTCCATTTGCAACAACGTGGATGGGACTAGAGGGTATTGTGCTAAGCGAAATAAGTCAATCAGAGAAAGACAATTATCATATGATCTCACACCTATGTGGAATTTAAGAAACAAAACAGGGTCTTAGAGGAAGAGAAGAAAAAATAAAAGACAAAACCAGAGAGGGAGAAAAACCATAAGAGACTCTTAATCATAGAAAACAAACTGAGGGTTGCTGGAGGGGAGGGGACGGAGGGCTAGGGTAACAGGGTGATGGACATTAAGGAGGACATGTGATGTAATGAGCACTGGGTGTTATATAACACTGATGAATCACAGGCCTGTACCTCTGAAACAATAATACATTATGTGTTAATTAACTGCATTTAAATAAAAAAAATTAAATTAAAAAAACCTGACCCTTGCATCTCAATTGACAAATTACAAGATGATTTGTTTAAAAAAAAAAAAAAGGACAGTAAGACAGTGGGGGTAGGTAATTACTGATGAACATTTCACAACTTAGACTTTTACAATGGTCCGGGGGAAATAAGCATTTTAAGTCACAAATATTCCCACTGAGGCTGTAAAGGCTATTACATGAACTTAGAAGAAAAACAGGTCCACTTAGGATGTGTACAAATTATGAAAGGGTGACATATTTTCACAGGATTGACACTTACTATACACAGATATATCGACATCGACATGTATACACCAGAGTAGTGTACTGAGAATGCCTGGACACCTCAGCTCTACAGACACCTCTGGGCAATAGTCAAGCACAGATAACGCGACTGCACACTAAGGAACACGGTGACGCAGTAAGATCATTAGGAAAACTGTCTTTTAGATCCCAAGTCTCACTGCATTAAGCATTAAAATAGGGGGCTAACGTCATTCAAGCATAAGTCAAGTAGATCTAAAACTCAAGACAGTTTTGTATGAACAAAAGCTAACAGTATAAAGCACCAATATCTGCATCATCCTACACCAGCATCTGGCATAAGAAAACTGACATTATGACCCCACCATCTGAGTGCAGGAAATTAAAACATCCATGCCACCTAAGGCATGGGTGCTAGATCCTGGAAGTAAAATGCTAAGAAACAGACTGGGTTCTTTTCCCCATTAGACCCACCATGAAGATTAAGTACAAGATATTCTGGCAGTATAGACAGGGGAATATGACTAGCACTTGGGGGATAGCCTGAGAGATGAGTAGTTGTCAATTAGGCAGCCAATGGGAAAGGGGTGAGGGGGTGGTGGCCAATCCCAGGCACCAATAAGCATAAGCTGAAGGGGCAGGATGTGTGTGTGTGGAGGGGGGTGAGGCACAGGTAAGGCAGCCACTCCTGTAACCAGAAGAAGCTGGTGGGGCTGGACAGCCAGGAGCAGGGGGGGCGGCAACAGCATCAGATGTAGACGTGGGGTGAGAAGTCAGCAGGAGCCAGAAGGCACAGCAAAGACATGCAAGGAGACAGTTATTGAGGGTGGGAGGCCACTGTTAGTGTTACATGGAAGCAATGACTTGATCAAGTCTGCATCTTAACTACTCCCATATTTATAAACTTTTGGCTAAAGCAGAAAAATAAGCACAGGATTTTGCAACAATCTGTGGGGGATAAAACTAAATCTAAACCCAGTGTCATTGAATCCAGAAATGTACAGCTTCAGAAGTTTTCATGAACTTCAACTTTTCTTTGTTACAGAATATGTAAAATTATAGACAATTAGAATCTGATCATACAAACAGATCACCTGAACAGAATAGAGAGCCCATAAAGGGACCCACCTGAATACAGTCAACAGATATTTGACAAAGGAGCAAAGATAGTCTTTTCAACAAATGGTGCGAGAACAACTGGGCTTCCTCTTGAAAAAGAACAAATATAGACACAAACATTAAATCATTCACCAAAATGAAGTCAAAATGGATCATAGACCTAAATATAAAATGCAAAACTATAAAACTTCTAGAAGATAAGGAGAAAACCTAGATGACCATGGGTATGGTGACAACTTCTTAGATACAACATCAAAAGCATAATCCATGAGAAAAAGAATTGATAAGCTAGATTTCACTAAAATTAAAAACTGCTCTTTGAAAGACAATGGCAAGAAAATGAGAGGATAAGCCACAGACTGGAGGAAACATCTGTAAAAGACACAACTGTCATCTAAAATATACCCCCCCCCCAAAATCCTTAAAACTCAACAATAACAAACAACCTGATTAAAAAAATGGGTCAAATACCTTAATGGACACTTCAACAAAGGAGATATACAGATGACAAGCATATGAAAAAATGCTCCACATTATATGGCATCAGGGAAATGAAAATTACACAATGAGATAGCACCACATACCATTATAATGGCCAAATTCCAGAACATGACAACATCAAATGCTGGTGAGGATGTGGAGCAACAGGAATTCTCATTCATTGTTGTCAGGAACGCAAAATGGTAGTCACTCAGGAGGACAGCATGACAATTTCTTAAGAGACCAAACTCGCTCTTAACCACACAGTCCAGCAATCCAAGGTTTATCCAACTTTGGTGTTTATCCAAAGGAGATGAAAATTTATGTCAGCACAAAAACTTGCATATGAACAGGTACAGCCACTATGGTCATAACCACCCAAACTGAGCAGCAACCAAGATGTTCTTAGTGGGGTGAGTGGGTAAACCATGGTACATCCAGATGAGGAAATATTAACCCACACTTGAAAAATGAGCTACCAAGCCATGAAAAGATACAGAGGAATTTTAAGTGCATATTACTATGCAAAAGAAACCAATCTGTTAAGATTACATACTACATAATTCCAACTCTATGACATTCTGGAAAATGCAAAACTTGGGGACAGTAAGAGATCAGTGGTTGCCAGGGATTGGAGGGGAGGGGATAGGATGAACAGGTGAAACACAGAGGAATTTTAGGGCAATGAAAATACCCTGTAAGATAATATGATAATGGGTATGTTTCACTGTACCTTTGCCTAAACCCATATAATGTACATGAGTGAACTCTAATGTAAAATAAGGAATTTGGTTAGTTATAATGTGCAAATGTAGGTTTATCAATTGTAACAAATATATCATTCTGATGAGGGTGTGCTGACGATGGGGGAGGCTGCAAAGGTGTGGGGGCACGGGTATATGGGAAATCTCTGTACCTTCCTCTTAATTCTACAAACCTAAAACTACTCTAAAAATAAATCTTTTTCTTCATCTTTTTTTTTTAATCTGACAGTTTATTTCTCTTTTGGGGTAAGTAAAATGGGTAAATTCCTACTCAGGTGACACCAGCTGATCTTTCTAGATGCCCTGAACCAACCGTACTGTCATTTGTCAGTAAGTGGCAAGGCTTATCCTTTTACTCCCACACAAGTTAGATAAAAGTTACTGACTTCGAGGAGTCAAGATGGCGGAGAAGTAGCAGGCTGACACTACTTCAGGTAGCGGGAGATCAGCTAAATAGCTTATCTAAAGATTGCAAACACCTACAAATCCAACGGGAGATTGAAGAGAAGAAGAACAGCAATTCCAGAAACAGAAAATCAACCACTTTCTGCAAGGTAGGACTGGCGGAGAAGTGAATCCAAAGCGACGGGAAGATAGACCGCGGGGGGAGGGGCCGGCTCCCGGCGAGCGGCAGAGCAACGGAGCAAAAAATCGGGACTTTTAAAAGTCTGTTCCGCTGAGGGATATCGCTCCAGAGGCTTAACTGGGGTGAAGCCCAGGCGAGGTCAGCGCGGCCTCAGGTCCCACAGGGTCACAGAAGGATCGGGGGTGTCTGAGTGTCGCAGAGCTTACCGGTATTAGAACTGGGAGGCCGGCTACAGAGACAGAGCCGAGGAGTGAGCTCTAAACTCGGGGTTACCTTGAACCGGTCGCAGGCTCGGTCAGCTCGGAGCGCGGCCGGAGGCCAGAGTGACGGGAGTCATTGGGCACTGTTCTCTGGGGGCGCACTGAGGAGTGGGGCCCCGGGCTCTCTGCTCCTTCGGGCCGGACACCAGGAGGCCGCCATCTTCACTCCCGTCTTCCAGAACTCTACGGAAAGCCCTCAGGGAACAAAAGCTCCCGAAAGCAAACCCAGCAAACCCGAGCGGATTACTCAGCCTGGCCCGGGGTAAGGGCAGTGCAACTCCGCCTGGGGCAAAGACGCTTGAGAATCACTACAACAGGCCCCTCCCCCAGAAGATCAATGAGAAACCCAGCCAGGACCAAGGTCACCTACCAAGGAGTGCAGTTTCAATACCAAGGAGAGCGGCGGAATTCCAGAGGAGAAGAAAGCAAAGCATGGAACTCGTGGCTTTCTCCCCATGATTCTTTAGCCTTGCAGTTAATTTTTTTTTTCTTTTTCAATTTTTTTCCTCTTCTTCTGCTAAATTTTTTTAACTTTTACTGCTTTCTTTTTTAACAATTTTTAAATAGTTATCTATATATATCTAATCTATATCTATCTATATCTATCTATATCTAATATATATATATATATTTCCTTTTTATATTTTTTATCGGCTTTTTTTAATAGTTTCTTTTTTTTTTTTCTTTTTCTTTCTGAACCCCTTTTTATCCCCTTTCTCCCCCCTCACGATTTGGGATCTCTTCTGATTTGGCTAAAGCATATTTTCCTGGGGTTGTTGCCACCCTTTTAGTATTTTACTTGCTCCTTCATATACTCTTATCTGGACAAAATGACAAGGCGGAAAAATTCACAACAAAAAAAAAAAAGAACAAGAAGCAGTACCAAAGGCTAGGGACCTAATCAATACAGACATTGGTAATATGTCAGATCTAGAGTTCAGAATGATGATTCTCAAGGTTCTAGCCGGCCTTGAAAAAGGCATGGAAGATATTAAAGCAACCCTCTCGGGAGATATAAAAGCCCTTTCTGGAGAAATAAAAGAACTAAAATCGAACCAAGTTGAAATCAAAAAAGCTATTAATGAGGTGCAATCAAAAATGGAGGCTCTCACTGCTAGGATAAATGAGGCAGAAGAAAGAATTAGCGATATAGAAGACCAAATGACAGAGAATAAAGAAGCTGAGCACAAGAGGGACAAACAGCTACTGGACCACGAGGGGAGAATTCGAGAGATAAGTGACACCATAAGACAAAACAACATTAGAATAATTGGGATTCCAGAAGAAGAGGAAACAGAAAGGGGAGCAGAAGGTATGTTGGAGAGAATTATTGGAGAGAATTTCCCCAAGATGGCAAAGGGAACAAGCATCAAAATCCAGGAGGTTCAGAGAACCCCCCTCAAGATCAATAAGAATAGGTCCACACCCCGTCACCTAATAGTAAAATTTACAAGTCTTAGTGACAAAGAAGAGATCCTGAAAGCAGCCCGGGAAAGAAGTCTGTAACGTACAATGGTAAAAATATTCGAATGGCAGCAGACTTATCCACAGAGACCTGGCAGGCCAGAAAGAGCTGGCATGATATATTCAGAGTACTAAACGAGAAAAACATGCAGCCAAGAATACTATATCCAGCTAGGCTATCATTGAAAATAGAAGGAGAGATTAAAAGCTTCCAGGACAAACAAAAACTGAAAGAATTTGCAAATACCAAACCAGCTCTACAGGAAATATTGAAAGGGGACCTCTAAGCAAAGAGAGACCCTAAAAGGAGTAGATCAGAAAGAAACAGAGACAATATACAATAACAGTCACCTTACAGGCAATACAATGGCACTAAATTCATATCTCTCAATACTTACCGTGAATGTTAATGGGCTAAATGCCCCAATCAAAAGACACAGGGTATCAGAATGGATAAAAAAACAAAACCCATCTATATGTTGCCTACATGAAACTCATCTTAAACCCGAAGACACCTCCAGGTTGAAAGTGAGGGGGTGGAAAAGAATTTACCATGCTAATGGACATCAGAAGAAAGCAGGAGTGGCAATCCTTATAGCAGATCAATTAGATTTTAAGCCAAAGACTATAATAAGAGATGAGGAAGGACACTATATCATACTCAAAGGAACTGTCCAACAAGAAGATCTAACAATTTTAAATATCTATGCCCCTAACGTGGGAGCAGCCAACTACATAAACCAATTAATAACAAAATCAAAGAAACACATCGACAAGAATACAATAATAGTAGGGGGTTTTAACACTCCCCTCAATGAAATGGACAGATCATCCAAGCAAAAGATCAACAAGGAAATCAAGGCCTTAAATGACACACTGGACCAGATGGACATCACAGATATATTCAGAACATTTCATCCCAAAGCAACAGAATACACATTCTTCTCTAGTGCACATGGAACATTCTCCAGAATAGATCACATTCTTGGTCCTAAATCAAGTCTCAACCGGTATCAAAAGATTGGGATCATTCCCTGCATATTTTCAGACCACAATGCTCTGAAGCTAGAACTCAATCACAAGAGGAAATTTGGAAAGAACCCAAATACATGGAGGCTAAACAGCATCCTTCTAAAGAATGAATGGGTCAACCAGGAAATTAAAGAAGAATTGAAAAAATTCATGGAAACAAATGATAATGAAAACACAACGGTTCAGAATCTGTGGGACACAACAAAGGCAGTCCTGAGAGGAAAATATATAGCGGTACAAGCCTTTCTCGAGAAACAAGAAAGGTCTCAGGTACACAACCTAACCCTACACCTAAAGGAGCTGGAGAAAGAACAAGAAAGAAACCCTAAACCCAGCAGGAGAAGAGAAATCATAAAGATCAGAGCAGAAATCAATGAAATAGAAACCAAAAAAACAATAGAACAAACCAACGAAACTAGGAGCTGGTTCTTTGAAAGAATTAATAAGATTGATAAACCCCTGGCCAGACTTATCAAAAAGAAAAGAGAGAGGACCCAAATAAATAAAATCATGAATGAAAGAGGAGAGATCACAATGAACACCAAAGAAATACAGACAATTATAAGAACATACTATGAGCAACTCTACGCCAACAAATTTGACAATCTGGAAGAAATGGATGCATTCCTAGAGACATATAAACTACCACAACTGAACCAGGAAGAAATGGAAAGCCTGAACAGACCCATAACCAGTAAGAAGATTGAAACAGTCATCAAAAATCTCCAAACAAACAAAAGCCCAGGGCCAGACGGCTTCCCGGGGGAATTCTACCAAACATTTAAAGAAGAACTAATTCCTATTCTCCTGAAACTGTTCCAAAAAATAGCAATAGAAGGAAAACTTCCAAACTCATTTTATGAGGCCAGCATCACCTTGATCCCAAAACCAGACAAGGATCCCATCAAAAAAGAGAACTACAGACCAATATCCTTGATGAACACAGACGCAAAAATTCTCACCAAAATACTAGCCAATAGGATTCAACAGTACATTAAAAGGATTATTCACCACGACCAAGTGGGATTTATTCCAGGGCTGCAAGGTTGGTTGAACATCCGCAAATCAATCCATGTGATACAACACATTAATAAAAGAAAGAACAAGAATCATAAGATACTCTCCATAGATGCTGAAAAAGCATTTGACAAAGTACAGCATCCCTTCCTGATCAAAACTCTTCAAAGTGTAGGGATAGACGACACATACCTCAATATTATCAAAGCCATCTATGAAAAACCCACCGCAAATATCATTCTCAATGGAGAAAAACTGAAAGCTTTTCCGCTAAGGTCAGGAACACGGCAGGGATGTCCGTTATCACCACTGCTATTCAACATAGTACTAGAAGTCCTAGCCTCAGCAATCAGACAACAAAAGGAAATTAAAGGCATCCAAATCGGCAAAGAAGAAGTCAAACTATCACTCTTTGCAGATGATATGATACTCTATGTGGAAAACCCAAAAGACTCCACTCCAAAACTGCTAGAACTTGTACAGGAATTCAGTAAAGTGTCAGGATATAAAATCAATGCACAGAAATCAGTTGCATTTCTCTACACCAACAACAAGATAGAAGAAAGAGAAATTAAGGAGTCCATCCCATTTACAATTGCACCCAAAACTATAAGATACCTAGGAATAAACCTAACCAAAGAGACTAAGAATCTATACTCAGAAAACTATAAAGTACTCATGAAAGAAATTGAGGAAGACACAAAGAAATGGAAAAATGTTCCATGCTCCTGGATTGGAAGAATAAATATTGTGAAAATGTCTATGCTACCTAAAGCAATCTACACATTTAATGCAATTCCTATCAAAGTACCATCCATTTTTTTCAAAGAAATGGAACAAATAATCCTAAAATTTATATGGAACCAGAAAAGACCTCGAATAGCCAAAGGACTATTGAAAAAGAAAGCCAAAGTTGGTGGCATCACAATTCCGGACTTCAAGCTCTATTACAAAGCTGTCATCATCAAGACAGCATGGTACTGGCACAAAAACAGACACATAGATCAATGGAACAGAATAGAGAGCCCAGAAATAGACCCTCAACTCTATGGTCAACTCATCTTCGACAAAGCAGGAAAGAATGTCCAATCAAAAAAAGACAGCCTCTTCAATAAATGGTGCTGGGAAAATTGGACAGCCACATGCAGAAAAATGAAATTGGATCATTTCCTTACACCACACACGAAAATAGACTCAAAATGGATGAAGGATCTCAATGTGAGAAAGGAATCCATCAAAATCCTTTAGGAGAACACAGGCAACAACCTCTTGGACCTCAGCCGCAGCAACATCTTCCTGGGAACATCGCCAAAGGCAAGGGAAGCAAGGGCAAAAATGAACTATTGGGATTTTATCAAGATCAAAAGCTTTTGCACAGCAAAGGAAACAGTTAACAAAACCAAAAGACAACTGACAGAATGGGAGAAGATATTTGCAAACGACATATCAGATAAAGGGCTAGTGTCCAAAATCTATAAAGAACTTAACAAACTCAACACCCAAAGAACAAATAATCCAATCAAGAAATGGGCAGAGGACATGAACAGACATTTCTGCAAAGAAGACATCCAGATGGCCAACAGACACATGAAAAAGTGCTCCATATCACTCGGCATCAGGGAAATACAAATCAAAACCACAATGAGGTATCACCTCACACCACTCAGAATGGCTAAAACTAACAAGTCAGGAAATGACAGACGCTGGCGAGGATGCGGAGAAAGGGGAACCTTCCTACACTGTTGGTGGGAATGCAAGCTGGTGCAACCACTCTGGAAAACAGCATGGAGGGTCCTCAAAATGTTGAAAATAGAACTACCCTATGACCCAGCAATTGCACTGCTGGGTATTTACCCTAAAGATACAAACGTAGTGATCCGAAGGGGCCCGCGCACCCGAATGTTTATAGCAGCAATGTCTACAATAGCCAAACTATGGAAAGAACCTAGATGTCCATCAACAGACGAATGGATAAAGAAGATGTGGTATATATACACAATGGAATACTATGCAGCCGTCAAAAGAAATGAAATCTTGCCATTTGCGACGACGTGGATGGAACTAGAGGGTATCATGCTTAGCGAAATAAGTCAATCGGAGAAAGACAACTATCATATGATCTCCCTGATATGAGGGAGAGGAGATGCAACATGGGGGGTTAAGGGGGTAGGAGGAGAGTAAATGTAACAAGATGGGATTGGGAGGGAGACAAACCATAAGTGACTCTTAATCTCACAAAACAAACTGAGGGTTGATGGGGGGAGGGGGGTTGGGAGATGGGGGGTGGGGTAATGGATATTGGGGAGGGTATGTGCTATGGTGAGTGCTGTGAAGTGTGTAAACCTGGCAATTCGCAGACCTGTACCCCTGGGGATAAAAATATATGTTTATAAAAAATAAAATTAAAAAAAAAAGTTACTGACTTTAAAACATACTTTTATTACATAGTACACATACTTTCAGAATAAACCCCAACTAACTGGAAAATAAATGCCAACAACTAAATCTAGCTCTGCCCCTAGAGCAGGGTGGCAGTAGCTCTCTTTGTGAAGTTCATGTCTTTCCTTCCAGACACGGGGTGCTGTGTGTGCCTCTCTGCCCACCATCGGCCTGACGCCAGCCGCCTCTAACTGGAAGTGATTCTGGTCTGTAGTCTCACAAAAGCTCTCACTTGTCATTACCTCAGTCACAAAGCGATTACCTGACTCTCCCTTCTAGAGAAAATAATGGTTTCTTCAGCTTGGTTCCACCATCCCACAGAGAGACAAGCCAGTCCAGTGGCCCTGGCCTTCCTTGGCTCGGCTCTGCTGCTGCTCAGAAGATGGTCCATCCCAGGTGTTCAACCACCAGTGCTGCACCCAGGCCCCCTGCCCAAATACATCTCCCACAGGTAAAATTCTTTCGGGATTCCCATGGCCTTGAGACGTATTTTACTTCCTGAAGTACTTAGATGGGTAGCATTCCTGCCAAGATTTTAAAATGGAAACTCCTTGGGAGATGATTCAAAGTCTAGAAACGTTTCAAATTGCAAATTGCTTCCTATTTGAAATCACTGACATTTAGTTACTGGGAGCTTGCCAATGGAAGGAGGAAGAGAAACAGCAAGAGGGGTTTGTGCTAGAGTTTTGGGGAGGGCACACTGCGCACCGTACAGCTGAGGGCTGCTTCAGTCAGGAGTGAACAATGCCTGGGGGAAGTGTAATGGCCTGGCTGGATCAAATGCTTCCTCCTCACATCCTGGCTTTGCGAACCAGGGCAAAACACTTAGCCTCCTGTGCTCCATTCAGTTTCCTCAGACATAAAGTGAGGAAAGTGATGGAAGCTTCCACATAATATAATTCACCCAGACCGAAGCACACACAATCCAGGCACACTGTAGGGAACTGATAAATGTTGGCCATCATCACGACCTGTTAATGCTCTTGACTCCTCTGCCATAATGAGTTAGAAAGAAGTAGGTATTTATCTCCTGTGTATCTCTGGGTTATGTTTTGGGGAAAGAGCCAAAAGGGAGAAAGCAGCATGGTGTGGAAACTTCATGGACAAAAATGTTGTCTTTAGGGAGCCAGTGCAGGGAAAACTGAGAAATGAAAATTGGGTCATGGCTGAGGTCAGTCCTCGAAGCTCACAGTCCAAGAGTGTGATAGCATGATTTATGAGACATATATATTTGGTCATTCAGATGACCCAAAATGCATTTCTTAGACATATATGGTCTTCATCCACAATTCCTAGAAACTTTCAAAGCCATAAGGGTGAAACAGGACTCTTTTTATTAATGAAGGTGATTTTTAGGCGCCCCCCCCCCCCCCAAAGAGGTGGATAGTTGCCAGGAGGACCAACCGTGTGATTAAAGGTCGAAACTTTCAGTCCCCTACTCCACACCTGACCTTCAGGGAGGGGAGAGGGGCTGGAGGTTGAATCAACCAATGGCCAACAACTTAGCTTATCATGACTACATAATGAACCCTCCATAT
Source organism: Lutra lutra (assembly GCF_902655055.1). Lineage (NCBI taxonomy): Eukaryota > Metazoa > Chordata > Mammalia > Carnivora > Mustelidae > Lutra > Lutra lutra. The sequence goes on from NC_062290.1 coordinate 23,713,903, forward strand.
AAAATCCAAGAGAATATCTTTTTGGTCCTTTTGGGAGAGCTTCCATAGTTGGGAAACCATAACACTTCATGTGCTGCTGAGCCAGGCCCCAGACTCCATGAGGACAGAAACTCCTCTGGTCAGGACCTCATTCTGTGTATCTCTTCATACGGCTATTGGTCCATACTCGGCCTTACCCTTTAATAAAGTGGTAAATGTAAGTAGATGTCCTCCTGAGTTCTGTGAGCCTCTTAGTTGGAACCTCCAGTCAGTTGGAAGCACACATAATAGCCTGGGGCTTGTGACTGGTGTCTGAACTGGGAGAATGGGGCAGTGTTGTAGGACCTATGGGATCTGACGCTCTCTCCAAGTAGATAATGTCAGAATTGAGCTGAATTCTTGAACACCTTGCTGGTGTCCAAGGACTGCTTTTTTTTTGGGGGGGGGGGGTGTCACACCCACCCATATTGGAATTGGGTCCAAGTAGTCCAAAAGAAGGGGTCAGTAAAAGTTTTCGGTAAAGCACCAGTCAGAAAATATTTACAATTTCTGTCGCAAATACTCAACATTGCCACTGTAGCATGAAAACAAACACAGACAATACACAAAATGAATAAGGTTAACTGTGCTCCAATCAAACATTATTTACACAAACAGGCCGAGGGCCCAATGGGCCCTACTTGGATCCCTGTTATAGTCTGTTAACATAGGGAAGACCCTGAGCACAGTAATGAGGATGGAGCAGTGCAGGCCTAGCCTTCTATATACAGGGAAACAGGGCTTTGGTCACATCCTGCCCCTACATGCACACCAATTTATATTTATATATGGACACCACACTGTCAGCGTGCTCTGCATGTGTACACACACGTGAGAATAGGTACCTCTTTACTTAAGAGTACTGACAATGCACGTTCATTCTCCCGGTATTTCTCTTCTATCAGTTTACCTGGAGTCAAGTTAAATGTAGGCACAATCTAGTAATGTTAGTGCAAGTTGGTATATTTACACAGAAAATTTCTGGTTTTGTAAGAAATACAGGAGTTGGGAAGAAAAGAGTGCCACATCAGTTCCTGTACAAAATTTTTCTTTAGATGACATCTGTCTCCTTCCTGGGTTTACCCAGGACAATCTCATGCGGTTGGTCCTGTATTTTGTCCACTTTGACTAAAAGAAAGGAAAATTCTGGATAAATGCTCATGAAAAATCTACATTTAGAGTAGGTAACTGTTAACTGTTATTGAACTCCATACTAATTATGCATTAAAGTTATTAACAGCTGCGTTACAATAAGCCAAGGGAAGCTGGTAGATTTGCACCTTTTACCTCTAGCTTTTACCCAGGAGTGTGTGACACACCCTTGCGGTGGCAAAACTTCTCATGAACACGTGGCTAAAAGGGAAGACAACCAGTGATAAACCCATCTTTCCTTTCCTGACCCTTTTCAGACACAACATAACAAGGCTTTTCTTTTCAGGAGCCAGGAATAGAAAACTCACTGATAAAACAAATTGGACTTGGATAAGAGAAGCTGGAGACCGATAAGTCCGCAGGTCTCAGAGGGTACAGGAGAAAGCCTGGGGACGGCTGCCCTGCTGGCCGCCTGGGTGACCAGTCCATTGTGCTACTCCCTGCCAGGCAGCTGTTAGGCCAAATCAGTGGGAAGTAAGGAAATCAGAGGCACAAAGTACAGAAAACAGAAGTTGGACCGTCCTCCCACACAGCAATAGGAAGTATCTGGAATGCTCTTGCTACTGGAATTTAACCAGGTTAGTACAATTTAAATGTATGTAACTAGTTATTTTGTTGAATGGTAATGCTTTACTATTTTGCAATAAACCCTTCTGGCAACCATGAGCTCAAGGAACAACAAAGGTGCATGCTTAATAAAAAAGTTAAGAACCAAATTTCCTTTCTATGAGAATGTTGGTGATAAATGTGTAACTTGTTCAAAATGTTTGTCGCGGTCACTGCCGAGGGGAGCCCAAGGACACGTGACACCTGAATGGAATGTGGTGTCCTGAACAGGGGGAAAACTGAGGAAATATTAATAAACCATGGACTTAAATTAATACTAATGTACCAATATCAGTTCACTGATTGTGACAAGTGTATAGTACCAATATAAGATGCTAATCATGGGGGAAAGTAGGTACATGTAATAGGGGAACTCTGTAATGTCCTCACAATTTTTCTGTAAATCTAAAAATATTCCAAACAAAAGAATTTTTTTTTTAAGTTTGTCAATATTTAGCCTCCACCATGGTGGACCAGAACGATACCATTAACCTCACAAAAACCAGAGACAACAACTTTCCTGAAAAAGCATCAGCATCTATCTTTTAGGAAAACTGTTCAGAGTCTAGGAGGTCACTCATGCATCAGCAGAATGAGAGCATGTAAAGTAGGACCTTTCCCTTCAATCAAAAGACGATGCTTCTGTACTGGTTCTGTGCATTTTCACTTCCAAGTTTCCTTGTACAAACACACATGGTGAAGTGACAGATGCTTACGTGCCTCCATTAGCCAAAAAAGAACTTTGCAGAGGTAAATGAGGCCAGTTTGTTATCATTCTGATCAATGCCTCGAAAAGAAAATCAGTTAAGTTAATTCCAATAATGGTTTCATTTCTTTTTTTCCATCCACTTCATGGCATCACAGTAAAGCTTTAAGAAATTCATTCTGCAGAAGAGAAAACTTCCGAACTTATTACAAATATACTATAAATTTCGTGAAATATAAAAGTGGAGCACTGTGGTTAAAAATTATCATAATTTTTACTAAATTAAGCCATCTATGAAGTAGAAATACATGTGGAAATGGTGCTGGTGCATTTGATGGCATCCAGACAGGCTTTGATATTCTACCAACTGAAAGAGAAGCTGTTGCTATCAGAATTTCAAATATATTCACACATATAATTACAGCATCTAAACATTTTTGTGGTGATTACTTTTTCTCTGTGGCTTATCACATTCAGGTTTTGGAAACATTTGAACCTTTGAAGAACTACTTAGCAAATCGTCCTATGTTTGTTGTAAACCTGCCCCCTAAGTTGGCATTCCATTTTGTTCAAAATCTGTTGGAAAACTTTTATCAAATTTATAAAAACTGTCTTCAGCTTTTGAAGCTGTTAGCAGATTGGAATTAATTGAAAAATAAGCCTGAAAACAGGAAGGCACTGATGAACTAAACAGATGAAGTGAGAGCTCAAATGTTGCACAAATTCAATCCCAAAATTCCATAATTATGATTTGGAATATCTCAACTTCCTATTTTTATTTGATTACATTTATGCTCTGAACCAAAATGAAATGAAATTGAAAAGGCCTACAATTTTGAAGCATCTCAATATGGGAAAACATTCGTAAGAGTCATAAATGGAAACAAACTTATCCTACAAGTCTTATCTTGCAAAACTTAAGAAAGAAATCTGTCAAAGTGTTTGTCAAAGAAAGCTCTTCAAAGGGAGGCAGAAAACACAGAGCTTGTGACCACCAAGGGCAGAAATATTCATTCACATACGTAAGTATCAACACTCCTCTATACCAAAACTGAGCTGAGAATATCCTCCATTTATCAGAATTTGCTCTAAACTTCTTGCAGAGTTTTCTCTATGACTGTATGTCAGCACTTGGACAGGGAATGTTTTCTCCATTAAAAACATGATGACCTGCAGAGAAGAGTCAATTGCTCAATGTCAATAATTTCAAATTTAATAATCAAAATCTTCTAAAGAACATTACAAGCAATTTGATGGGGCAGAAAAAGCATAAAGACCACAATGAAAAAAAAAGACATATTCTTCAGGAAAGTACAAGATAAGAAACCGATTAAAGTACTTAAGTATTTTCCAAAAGTAACTATTCCACTTACACAATTTTTTAAATCTTCACATAACTGGTCACAACATTTTCTTTGCCTTAATGTATATAAAATGTGTATGCATTTTAGAAATAACTTTTTAAAACTTTTTTGATAAAACTATGTCAGAGGATCACATGTAAAATAAAAACATAATTTATCAGACAATAAAACAATATTCTAATAAAGTTACATAATTTTAAGTATATTAATTCCTCATTTTATTTGCAAGAAAATTCTGGGTTGGGGGATCAATTCTACAACCACTCTACTTCCTCTATAATTTCCTTTAACCTCCTCATATTCTAAGCACTCTTAGGTGCTCTCTGTCCCCCAATAATCTGCACAGTGCCCAACACATAATACATAAATTTTCAACAAAGGAGACATTGTTCTGATCAAATATGTCATGGGAAACACCTTCACCCCCTCCTGGATGAACTACAGTTCAATACTGGTCTCTAATCAAAATCAACAAGCGTTTTGTATTTCCTGTACAGAAACCAAACCTTACACATCAGTCAAGGCTCTCCCCAAAGCTGCCTCCTCCATGAAGCCTGCCCTGACTGTTCCAACCAGAAGAAATCTTCGCCTTCAGATCTCCTGCCACACCGAATCTAAAGCTCTGTGTACTGAGTGTTCTGTGGATGCTTGCCTTCCCAGTTACCTATCAGCCTCCATATCCCTTGAGCACTAGAGATCTGACCCGACAGGATCCTGCATAAATGAAGGAGGACAGAGGCTGGGGAAGGAGGGCTCAGTGGGAGCCGAAGCAAAGAGGGTGGAGCTCTATGATGGATCTGAGGCTGGCCAAGGAAGGCCGCTGTGAGACAAAGCAGATGAACTTTGTTGGTCAGGGTGGGGGACAAGACTAACTGGGAAATCTGGCAGCCAAGCTGAGAGGGGCCAATCCCCTTCTCAACACTGAGAAAGCAAGGCATTCCAGAAAGCACATCTGAACTCTACCGGCCAGAGTGTTCACTGAGGTTGCTGAAATCGGAACTCCAGCTGAATGGCTGAACTAATGTTGTGAATCCTGAATATATTTCCTCAATAATAAAGAAGGATACATTTGTAACAGAGGAATATGTACGTTTAGGTTTCTAAACATTATGATACACATGTGAGTCCTCAAAGCGCAAATTAAATTGCAGGATTTTATGTAGGTCAACACAGATTTAAAATATTGTGTTATGCAGACAACCCACAACCAGCCTCTATAAAAGATAAGGATTTGCCTATCTTTTTAAAAAATCTCCAAAAGACTACCTAATATTGCACAGAATCATGAGTACCACTAAAGAACACATTTTTCTCTACTAAAATTAGTATATTCTGGGATATAAGTGCAACCTACCTCTTTGCTCTGCAGCAAACCTATTTTTTTGAATTTGTATATAATAGGGATTGAAAAAACCTACTACTAATTATTGATTGGTTGGCATTTAATGCTAAATTATTATAGATATCATGGAAAGATAACTGTTTGGTGCCTAAGCTATAGTCACATTTTCTTCAACAGCTGAATCTTGACCTTACGCTGGAGTATGAATGATACTATTGTAGATCATACCTGCTCTGGCCTTCTTAAAAACCTCTCTTGAGGGTTACAAGAGTTCGCTCTGAAAGATCATGTAATTAAATGAGAGAGTTTTTCCACGGCATCTCGAACTAACTTAAATTAAAACTATTTGTACACATGGTAGTGTTTGTTGAGTTCCTGCACAAAAAGCATATCAAAGAATTTTTTAATCTACTTTTTTAAAAGAATCATTGATTTTTATCTATCTCCCTTCCTACCTAACCATCAAACATAAAGATAAATCGATAATGGCATTCCAGTCTCTGTTTTACGCTGTGCTGCATCAAAAAGACCAAACTAAAGTCAAATTAGCTATAGAGATTTCCTTATAAATTTTCTAGAACGCTTGAAAGTAAAATGTTGTTGACATCATCAATTCAAAATTTCAACAGTTAAGACCTTCTGAGAGACCCCTGGTCTCATTCGCCTGTACCTGGGGCATATTTTCCACAAGGGAGAAGCTTCCCGAGCTATACTTCATTGCTCATCAACTGTCCACTTCATTGCTTCCCCAGCACCCAGCAGGAAAGTTTAATTACTTTTTCATTTGATCTTCTCAACAACCGAAGGGTGATTTTCTGGAATGTAATTTAAAAAAAGAAGGTAGCCAAAAATCCTATTAAAACCTGACTTTCTCACTTTATACCAGGATCAGTTGCCCTGAAAACTAATCCACTTCTGAGTTCCCAGAGCTGCAGCCCACTAAAAGAGCAAACTACCTTCAGATATGCAAACACTATCTCCTGAAGGAATCTGACCTCAACCCCTCCTGAAAGCTGAGAAAAGAAAAACTGGTCTCTTAATTGAGTCATCAACTTAACTCACGCCTTCATCATATTAAAAAAAAGAAAAAGAAAAAAAAAAGGAATTTCAATGCGCTGTGTATTTACATTTATCTCAGTTTATATTTTTCATCCCAAACCTTTATCCCCCACTAGTTGCCGTTCCAGTTCCCTGTAGCATGAACTGACCTCTGCTTTCATCTGTGTGGATAACATCCCCTCTGGGCAGTGCAACTGGTCCAAAACCCAGGGACAAAATGGAAATAAATGTTGAATGGCTGCTTTCAATCCAAATACTAAAGAAGGAGCTGTAATAGAGTTATTATAATAATTCATTTGAGTGGACAAGGAGAACCCATAAAGCTGTAGTATCTGTTTACCTCCATGAATAGTTTTTGTAGCATTTCCTTAAGACTCATTAAAAAAGCATTACAAATAATTTCAGTGACCATCTGTTGGACTGGGGGCCAATGAGACAGGTGCAAGCTCACACCTTGCCAGACTCCCATGGGTTCATCCAAGCATAAGCCCATGCCCACTCTTGGCTAGATACCTACTTCTCACATGTATCCATAATAATATAATTGAATGTTCATGTTTATCTAAGTGGCATAATTTCTACAAAGATAATTTAGAACTATCATGTCTACTTTGAGGAACTTTCAAAATAAGCAGAGGGGAAAAGGGGCTACCACAGGAATAAAAATTATTAAGACTAAAAAAAAATAATGATAATGATTACAAAATGGCAGCAGTATCCCAGCCACCTAAAATTCAGAGATCTGGCACCAAGAAGAATCCAAAGGAAGGCTGAAGAGCAAAAAGAATGAAAAGCAACCTCTGAGACACCCCTGCTCAGTACAGGAATAACCCTGTAGGGGTTTGAAAACACAATTCTAAAATATGGGATCATGTGCTTTGTGTATCTTTGGCAGACAAGGTACCCAGGAAGGAAGGAAGAACTGACAATAATAAAATGAAACTTAGCAGCGTTACAGCAAGAACAGAAAATGTATGCAGGAACCCAAAAAGCCAAGCTGAATGACCATCTTTGCAAACATGGGGTATCACTATACTACAGCCCAAGATGAAAGCTTCACGATCATTACCGTGACTTAGCGAGGAAATCTTAAATTATTTTGAAATTATTAAAGGCAATCCATTGTATGTGTCCATACATTTACCAAAAGACATGTGATAGGCTGCTCATTATAAGAGGAACAGCCACAATGCAGAAATTTCCCAAATGACCATTAGTAGTGAAATGGGTCAACTGTCGTATCTTCACACAGAGGGATACACTACAACAATGGAAATGACAGATGTACAACTCCAAGCTCATGAACATATGGTTGGGGACAGGAGGGTAAATACACTGTTTGAGCCCCTCCATGTAAGTAAAAACAGTGACAACAACAACAACAACAGGCAAAGGATAATGACTAATCTGGTGTTGAGGGCAACAGGGATTGGAAGGGAGCACTGAGGGCTTCTGCAGATGTGGTAAAATGTTCTGTTTCTTGATCTGGATGCTGACTATGGGAGTGTTCTGTCAGGGAAGATTCAGCACGGTGTGTGCAGATAAGTTCAGTGCACTGTGCTCTATCTGTCTTTGAAGAATATATTCACAAAATACACCCATATCCTTGGTGAACTATCAGTTACTTATCTTCAGGGTAAATTCAGTCATGAATGCTTCACAACTCAGATTTCAGACAACCAGAGGCAACCCAAGGCAGAATTCTAGAGTACAGGAAGTTCACCTTTGCTACCTTCTACGTCTTCAACATGCTCTTTCTGGATCTTTTTTATCTTTTCATACTGAACTCCCAACCCAATGTGGCCATGTCCTATACCGTCACTTCTCATTTCCCTGGCAGACTGTAATACATGCACGAATCACTGAGGGACCTTGTTAAAATACAGGTCCTTCCGCAGGTTTATGACGGGGCTTAGGAGTCTGCAGTTCTAGAACCACTACTGGTGCTGCCAATGCTGCAGTCTGAGGCCCTTGAACAGCAATGCCTGAGAAAAGATGGGATTTAAAAGCAGTGTCTGCTGATGAACTAAAAAATGCCTCATTCTAAGAATATGAGCGTGGAACCACTGGCTTTCTTAAGGCTGAATTTTAAGACCTCTATCTGGTGGAACACATCTGGGCTTCCCTATGCCTCTTAAATTGCATCCTTGGTAGTAACTACCAACTCAGGAACCAAAACTAGTGGTTGGAAATGGTAAAGAAAGAAGGTGTCTCCACTCTAAAGAATTTCCTACTGTTTCTCATTAAAACTTCAGCCTTTGGACTTCTTGGCATAATGTCTTTCCCACAGCATTTGCTGGAGGGAGGGTGGGGATGAGGGAGAAGGAGGAGAAGGAAGAAAGAAGTGAGCAAGCAAGCGATGGTTTGCTCAGGCAAGGGCTGCAGTGTGCAATGCTGGGATACCTTCCACACGGCAAAGGCTGCTTCAATCCAAAATGCCTCTTCTGTCAGCTGCTCAGTTCAGACTTGAGGTACTGAGATAAAGAGTGGAACTGCAGGGTAAGGAGGGAGGGGTAGAGACGAGCTTGAAAAATAAGCCCATTTGGGGGTAGCTGGGTGGCTCAGGAGATAAAGTGTCTGACTCTTAGTTTCAGCTCAGGTCAGGATCTCAGAATCTTGGGACTGAGCCCAACATCAGGCTCCCCACACAGAGCAGAGTCTACTTCTCACCCTCACCTCCCTCTGTCCCTCCCCTCGATCGTGCATACACTCTCTCCCACTCTCTCTAAAATGAATGAATAAATCTTTTAAGAAAAGAAAAATAAGCTCATTTCTTCAGGGCGCATCTCAGAACCATAAATACATGGACGGCAAGCCTTTTCTTGGCTGATAGAAAAATGAGAGTAACTTTAATGTTGCCACAGAAATGTGGTACGTTGTTTTGGAGTGTTTCAGCATTTGGAAGGGGGTACAAGAGATGTACAGAGATCTTTCTAGATTCTGATAAATAACTGAAAGATTTTTTGGTACTTCTTTTACAGCCTAGAAGCATTTAAAAAATGCTCTTTGATCTTTTCAAAACAGATTCCCAAGACACAGGTAATCTCAAAAACTGAGAATATCTGAAAAAGTTTCTTAGTGGCTGTGGTTCATCTTATGTGTCGACTTGGTGAGGCTACTGTACTCAAATATTCGTCGTACATGTCCAGATATTGCTGTGAAGGTATTTTGTAAATCAGAGTAGCATTTAAATCAGTAGACTCTAAGTAAAGTACATTACTCTCCATAATGTGGGCATGATTCACCCCATTAAGTAAAGACAGTAAGATAAAGACTGACCTTCGACAAGGAAGAAGGCATTCTGCCAGCAGACTGCCATCACACTCCGGAGCCACAATGACTCTTCCCTGGTCTCCAGCCTCCTGGTCTATCCTACCCCCCGCAGAGCTGGGACTCGCCTGCCTCCACAATCAATGAGCCAACTCCTTAAAATAATTTTTTTTCCCTCTCTCTGACATACACATACACACACACACACACACACACACACACACACACGCTTACTTTATTGTTTCTCTAGGGAACCCTAAATAACATGGTGATTTGAATCATCACACTTTGGTGCTAAAAACACACACAAAAATTTACCAGCTTCACAGCATATGCAAGCTAGCACTGCCTAAAAGAGTTAAAAAAGATTATTCAACTTACTCAGTTGAATAAATTGAATTCAATAAGAACTGAATTACTTTTCAGTTGCTGAGCAACAACTTTAAGTGTCATTCGGCAGAGTAGGTCACTTTTTAAGGCCCAAATGCTCAGCTAGATCATAATATTTTTAATTGTTGCCAGGGCTCATTAGGATTGTAACAATCTGTCTGAAAGATATGCAGACTTTTGTGGACTGACAGATTTTCACTGGCTTGGAGACAGCTTATTCACTGTAAACTATTAGCAGCAAGGTGATGCGTTACCCATTTAGACCAGTACAAAGCCTCCAAATCTATACACACGGAACCAACCTCACTCAAGATTCTGGCTTTGTGCCTTGCTCTAGCCCCTCGTGAATCTGTACTCAAGACCAGGACTGCTCTACCACAATTGTGTTCCTAGAGCATTAATTAGCTCATAGGTGAGTGATGCTAAAGTAGAACTTGTACTTCCCAACATATTAATGCTGTGCCTCCTGCTCCTGCCCAGTAACAATGACCAAATGCAAGTCCATTCCCAGAGCTGAAGCAGCAGACTGCAGGTGAATACAGTGTGGGACACAACGTCCACTTGACTTGGGGCCTTCCTTTTGGCACAGACTGTCCACGTGCTTTGTCTTGGTTCTCTCAGAGCTTTATGCATTTTGTCCTTCACCCCATAACTCAGTAGCCACAACCTACACACCTTCCTCATCAAGCTTCCTTCATCATCAAAAAAATTAACTACAAAATCCTGTATTTTTATTTTTTAAAACTATCTACAGGGATTCCTAGACTGTTGTATTTCTGTGTCTATTAAGACTCTAACATGACTTTTTTTTTATTGTCCTAGTACCTTATTAGGATTGTTACTGTTTTTTTGAGTGTTCCCGTTACAAAGCTGTACAATACTGAGTGGTCAGCCCCATCCTTTTTATTTTTCATATGTCATGTGTGTTTGCAGAATATTACGTTTTTCGGGAATGCATGCACCATGTTCGACCAAGAATGCCTGCACTGTAATTCATCCGTTAACATCCCCAAGTGAACACTATCTGCCAGACGGAGGTATGTGCTGTGCCACGTATCCCTGAGGAGGGAAAGAAAAAGTATTTTGCATCACAAACACTAATACAGGTTTATAACATTTCTGTCAGAAAACATGATATACGAATGTCCTCAAACATGGATATTCTAAGCAAATGTCAGGTGACTCTTCTGGAATTCATCCAGCCCAGCCCAGAGCAGACTGTGACTCTGTTCTGTGGAGGCAAGATTACGAAGTGGCTGACACGGCTGAGAACAGGTAACACTTTCAGCCTGGCACGTGGGTTTTCAGATGAATAACTCACTTGTGTTTTTTTTCTTTTTATCCAGACATTTAAAAAATATTCTTGATCAGAGACATCACTATAACAAAACAGCCACTTGAACACACTCCATAATTTTATGACTGTAAATAATCACAATGGGGTATCATGGTTGAACCTTCTTATTAAATGTCCCAAACTAAATTCTAAAAAATTAAAATTGAAGGGAGTATTTGCCCTTGATATGTGTGTCTCTGTGTAGGGATCGTGCCCTTAAAATGTGTCATTATCTCCGGGTGCCTGGTGACTCATTCAGTTAAGTGTCTGCCTTTGGCTCAGGTCATGATCTCAGGGTCCTGGGATAGAGCCCCAAATCCGCATCAGGCTTTCTGCTCAGTAGGGAGTCTGCCTCTCCAGCTCCCTTTGCCCCTCCCCGCTGCCCATGCTCTTTCCCTCAAATAAATAAAATCTTTTAAATGAATAAATAAAAGAATGTGCCATTATCGCAAGTGTTTCTGCTTGCTCACCCACAAGCAGCAAGTAAGGGTACATTAAAGGGGCAAAGCTTGAAAGAACCTGTAATTGGGACAGCTCAAAAACAAAAGACAAAAGCTAAGGGCGCCTGGGTGGCTCAGTGGGTTAAGCCGCTGCCTTCGGCTCAGGTCATGATCTCAGGGTCCTGGGATCGAGTCCCACATCGGGCTCTCTGCTCAGCAAGAAGCCTGCTTCCCTCTCTCTCTCTCTCTCTGCCTTCCTCTCCGTCTACTTGTGATCTCTCTCTGTCAAATAAATAAATAAAATCTTAAAAAAAAAAAAAAAAGACAAAAGCTAAGACAGAGAACTTTGGTACCTTCTCAATTTCTCATCTCTGTAAAAAAATTTCCTATTTTAAGTTTTTTTTTCTTGTGGTAAGAAACATACAGGAACTCTACCTTCTTATATTTATTTATTTATTTATTTATTTTTAAAGATTTTATTTATTTATTTATTTGACAGAAAGAGATCACAAGCAGGCAGAGAGAGAGAGGTGGAAGTAGGCTCCCCGCTGAGCAGAGAGCCCGATTCAGGGCTCGATTCCAGAACCCCGGGATCATGACCTCAGCCGAAGGCAGAGGCTTTAACCCGCTGAGCCACCCAGGCACCCCAGAAATCTACCTTCTTAACAAAACTTTTACAGGACACTACTGTTGACACATTTTCGTAAAGCAAATCTCCTTTCATCCTGAATGACTGAGACGCTATACCCATCAAACAACAACTCCCCATTCTCCCCTTGCATTGCCTCTACACCTACCTTTCTACTTTCTCCTTCTAAGAGTTTGACTACTAAGGATACTTCATATAAATGGAATCATGCATTATTTGTCCTTCTGTGATTAGCTTATTTCACTTAGTGTAATTCTTCAAGGTTCATCTATGATGCCTATTGTAGGAATTCCTTATTTCTTAAAGCTGAATGATATTCTATTGTAGGTATATACCTTTTCTTCATCCAGTCATCTGTCAATGGGCACTTAGATTGCTTCCACCTCTTGACTACAGTGAATAATGCTACAATGACCATGGGAGTTTCTGTAAGCTACGAGTCATCCACATGATTCCAAATGTGTGCAAATTAGTTTGTATTTTATTTCGTCAAAATGAAAACAAAAACTTATGGTATTCTAAGTTTCCCAAGTATATGTGTAAAGACCCCAAAAGGTCTATAGCCCCTGATCTGAGAACCACTCAGAAATGTGCATAGGCTGGGGTATGTACCAGGAGGTATAGTTTCATTGATTATAATGCAATCCCAGGTCCTTCAGGTATCAACTCCCACGTACTTCAGAAACTGAGACAATACGCTCATTGGAGGTCAGGGTCAAGTCTACAAAGTCTCTCTAGTGCCTAGGATGCTGGCAGACACACCGGGTGAATGAGAGAAAGAACTGAAGAAACGTGTCCAAACTACTGCATCTGTAGATCTTTTTATAAGACATACAAAGCCCTTAAGGGTCAAAATTCACTGTGCTCCTTTTATAACTGCTCTGACAAAAAGCAATTATAATTTGGGAAATCCCAAATATTTACAAGTTGAAGCAATGGAATTCCTTTTTGAGGAACTAATAAGGAGGTCATGTGTCATACATATATTCCCCCGTAACAACTTTCCTCTGGAATATAGTGTTTGCTTTCTATTTTGCAATCTGATATAAGACTAATATCATCAGATAGAAGGAGCCTGAATATCCATGATGAGGGATCTCTTCCCATCTCTCCCGTCCAACTACATACCGCAATGGGGAGCTGCCCAAGCTTTAACAAGTTACCCAGGAAGCAAGAATGTATACTCTACACACCATTTTAGAAGGAAAAAACACCAGGCATTTGAATCTCTTTCTCATCCCCGACAGGGTCCCATTTCTGCTGGCAGCCTCCAAACCTCCATTCAAGGCAGATCAGCACGATACAGCTACTTCCATTTTTCAAATGAAGTTAAGATTATGTAACCCAGACAGAAATGAAGAAACAGGCAAAAATGTCTCCATTCTCAAAGTGACAGGAGTAGTAGGACCATGAGTTTGATCAGTGATTCAGGAGAGGAGTCAATCAAAACTTCAGGTTAAAAGACAGCTAAGAGAACAGTCTGTGGTTCCTGGAATGCAGTCTTCCCAGGATACCCCACTTTAAGCCTTTTTCTTTGTGTCCACACCCTAAGGGGAGGATAAATAATCTCTTATCAAGAACTTGACAACAAAACACTGAACCTCACAGTCTGAGCAGGGCCACTAACCATCCAGCCAGACAGATAATCCTCCTAGTATGGGATGGCCAGAACTTGTTTCTGGGGCCAGGAGGCCAAAATGAAGTCATTACCTTGAAATAAAATTCAAATATCAAAACCAAGAGGGACCACCAGCAAGTAGAGCTCGTAAAAGCCAAGCCATGTACAGACTACTACAAAGCCCAGGAGCAAGGCTCATAAGGTCCAAAGCAGAGCTGTGGTCTTCTCAATAGACAGGCTTCTTCTACTCAGCAGTGGGGTAATGACACATAGAATTATAGTAGAGGATATACTCAAGAGGAAAAAAGGAAAAGCAACAGACTAACAACAGTTAGAAAATATATATCTATAAAGACCCCACTTCTGAACCCAGAAAAAGCAGAGAATTCTGGAAAGAATGTGGTCAGAACACTGATATATCCCAAATCCAGGGCCAGAGGTAAATATCACACATTGGCAAAAACACGCTTAATCCTCTTCCAGGACTGGGGTTGCAACCCACTGTTGTGTCTCAAGGCTGGAACAAATCTGTACCTCCTTGGATGAATACCAGATAATATTCCTGGCCACATGAGTGAAAAATGTATCTTCAAATACTACAAACACCATCCAAAGCATCAAGATGCTCACATTCTGAGGATACTCAAGAGCTAAAATCAAGTAGAGCAGAGCTGATTTGCCTCCCCCATCTCAAGGTGGCTCATGGCAATGAACTCGTTCAGTGGAAAAAGAGGGGAAACAGGCTCTATCCAATCTGTCCATCTGTCTATTGACCTCTGTCTTTCCCTTCCCTTCACCTGTCCCCCTCTCCCACTCCACATCTCCAGCCCTCTGAGTTTCTGTTTCTCTGCCTCTATCTACCCTCTGCCTTCCCATATTATGAAGCATATCATGGAAGAGAAGGGGGTTTGTGAAGCAACCATGATATTAGGGAAAAAGGCAATCAGACTGGAAAGGGCTAACGTGGAACCCAAGAGGGGGAAATGTAAAAGAAACCCTGACCAGTGTGGAAACTATCCTTCTGTCTACTTGTAGCTACTTGTTTTAAAAATGTTCTGCTTAAGTGGGATTGGTGTCCAGCCACTGAGTTTTTTCTCCGATTTTTATAATCATCACTATAGTTACACGAATATGCTGAAGTACACTGTTTTTGACAACCCATACACAGCTCACAAGTGGGTAGTTTTGGTTCTTCTCAATTAAATTCAGTTTCTACATGATCAAAAGAAAAGCCTCCCCTTCATCTGTGTGGGGGGGGCGCAGGGGACGGCGATCAGAAACTAAGAGATACAGCTGACCAGAGGGGATAGATTTTGGTGTCTAAACAATAGTGGCAGCCTAGCCCAGCCTGGAAGGTCATCAATCACACCAACGCCTGTTACATCACAAGCACCAGCCTGGGTCTCTCCCTGATCTGGCCACTGTGGCCGTACCTGCGTCCACGCGCAAATCCAGGGCAGTGCTCGTGCCAGCCGGATCCTCTTGATTCTGTTTGTGAAAAACATGCGGTTCTAACCTGATTTACTGAAGTGAAATCAATTCACAAATAATACTTACAACTGCAAAAGATGAAGTTGAGAAAATTCTGAAAACTTCAGGTCCACCTAAAGGTGAGAGTTTTTCATCCCACTACCCCAGTAAAATGTTTACACACACACACACACACACACACACACACACCCCTCTGTTTCCCTCCTTCCTTGCCCATCTTGGAACACCATGACCAGGTCACAGCACAATGTTAAAAAAAAAAAAAAAAAAAAAAAGGAGAATCAACAAAAGAAATAAAGAAAATACTCATACCATGAACTGCATTCTCAGTATATGAATCAAGGAAGCAAAGAACATCAGTTTATTCTGTTCATTTTGCAAACATTTACTGAGCCCATTTATTAAGTATCTACTAGGTACAAAACTCCCTTTCCTAACACCCCTGACACAAAAAATTAGCCAGACTAGGTTATTACAAGTCTGTTCTCTCTCACCCAACATTTTCTCCCCACTTCATGGAGGGTTCTTGGCCTTGTACAATCTTCCTTCCTGAATTCTCTTCTATAACCACACTGCCTTGCTCATTGTGATTTCACCTGTTGCCTGACCTAATTCTAGGTCACCAGGAAGTGGTGATGGCCATCCTGCCCCGGCATCAGATTTACACCTGCCTAGCTCAGGCTAACAGTCATTTGACTACTGAAGACATTCCCCTTTAGGGGAAGGAGTCTTTCAATCTTCTACAAAAAAAACAACTGAAGAGTCAGTTGACACACATCCCAGAGACCATCTTCATCCATTTATAGTGCAATCTTATTTCTTCTCTAAGACCACTAAATATTGATGACTAGGGAGTTTAACCCAAACGTGTTTAATGTTTTTAAACCAGGAGTTTGATCGTTCTTACAACTGGAAATTCTGTCAACACTACCACATTTTGCCTAATAGGAGCCAAACATTCTAATATCTGATAATTAATCTTCTCAACCTGGACATGAAAACCCGCTGGATAAGCATTGGACAAGAAGCCACCAGGGATGCCAGATGAGAAAAAAAGCCACCCGATGAAATGGCACACCTTCCTAAAGAAACAATTTCCCCACGGGAGGAAAACATGATATTTTATAGTAAAATAAGCCCCAACATATCATGGAGTTAAAATGAACAAACACATGAACTTTTTTAAAAATAAAAACTCAAGGCTTCAAAGACAGCTCCTGGTTACTACTGGGCTATGTTCGCTATATATGGAATTTTTTACAAATAACCCTCTTATCTTTAAATGTTCTTTGATGATATTTTTGAGAAATGTTTCACCCACACTATAAACTTCTTGCAGGCATGAACTACATCTCATCCTTCTCTTTGTCCCCAGGGACCTAGGGCAGGACCTACGGCAGTGTCTGGCACAAAATAAGCACTCACTAAGGTCTGCAGAATTAATTTGGCTGAAATAATGCCAACAGCATTATAGATAATAAATGATTTTTACCGTATTCGGATGAGAGGAAGGGAAGGTGAACAGCTGTATGAAATAGTGGAATAGAAGCAATAGAACTTACCAAAAACAGTTACTGGTTGCCATGGTAACAATCAGATGAAGCAACTCAGTTTAGTTCTTTTCCACTTGAACAAGCACAGGAAGGCAAATATTGTACTTGTTAATCTCCAATCACAAGGGGGTGTGGCTTAAAATACAAGTCTACCAGGTGACACTGGTGCACATTAAATTTAATAACCCTTGAAGTGTTTGCAAAGGCATCATGATAATACCAATATCACCAATATCATGATATTGTTATTATCATGATGAAATCAGGTAGTATATAGAAATCAGGTAATATTAAAACCTGGTTTCTGTACTGATACTAAGAAGACCATCCTAATCATTACAAATGTCAAATATTTGCTGCTGAGACTTAACAACTGTGAAAAGTAGATATGTGAGTAGGTTCGTGTGTAAAACATCCCGTGGGTTCACCTTCCCTGATTCTTAAAATTGTTGCCTTTTGTAATTAGTTGGACCTAAACCAAGTTACAGATAAAAGATAATTCCAACAATATATTTTGCAGCGATGCTTACAGCTTCTCCAGTGGAGAGATCGTATTTTAACTTATTTGTACATAATAGAAAAGGTGAGTATCACACCCACGTTCTCTACACCTTCCTTCTCATACTTGCAGTGAGTCAGCCTCCATGCCTTACTCTCCAAACAGGAGGGAGGAGTTGGGAGGAGGAGGAAGTGGGACTCCCAAGCCAGCAGGTCCAAGCTGTGAATGGGTGAGAAAGACCAGTGATCCTCCCAGGGCTATGTGGTTTTGAGTTTTATGTCTAAGATATGCAAGCTGCTTTTCATCCATAATCCAAACAGAGAGCAGGAATACATTTTACAGCATTAACAAGTTTAGAGTGTTTGAGGAAAAAGTGAATACAGCAGTTCAAGACACACCATGATAGGAAGGAAAGCACAGACACAAATTGCTGTTGAATAAAACCTAAGCATCTTTCCACGCCTGGCCCTGCAGGCATTTCCTTCCCCCCCTGAGAATTAAGTTAGTAACTTGATATCATTTCTGTCGGAGCCATAGAGTAGAAAATTTATTATATAACTTTATCAGTTTATTCCATTGTATAAAAGAGTTTTTTCAGTTCAACAACATATGGGATCAAATTCCTGCTCTTTCATTGATCAGTCAAGTTCCTTAACGTCTTAGGGGCCTATATTTCTGGGTCTATATTTCTCCAATTAGAAATGAGAAAATCCACATCCCGGGGTTGTTGCAAAAATTAAAGGAACAAACTCTGTAAAATGCCTAATACATGGTAGGTATCAATGAGTATGCAAGTCCAGCAATACAAATGCCCAACATGTTTCGTCTTCTATGTTGTAGGAAAACAACAAATACAAGAACTACTACATATCAGGGACGCCAGTTTGACAATCCGCAGATCACAGCTCCGGGGTGCAGCCAGGGGGCCTTGCTAGAAGGTGCGATGAGATCTGAAGAGCGCTCCTAAACTCTGTCTGGGAACAAACTCTTGATGCTGCGGATCTCACTGGGGCCCTGGTAATTAATAAAGTGACTTTTGCAAGGCTCAGAAGCGAGCAAGCGAAACTTTCTCCCCAAACCCTGACTCTGAACGCACTCCCTTTCTTCATCTCTAGGGGATCTCCCCTTGGAATAGTGGGACGGAGAAAAGCAACTCAGAAAGAAGAGCTGGGTCCGGTAGGTCTGTTCACTCTGCGGGTTAAGAGGGAGACGCCAGCGCACCTGTGCGGGCAGGTAACCCCCTCCTCACCTCCCGTCCTCCAACCCACACACGCACCTGGGGATGAATTTGGCCTCGTCTCCAAGTCGCGCCTGGAAGTCCTGCCAAGGCTGGCCAGCGCTCGCCCGACCCCAGGGGGCTGCCAGCGCGTCCCCGTCGCCCTCGTCCTCTAGGCTGTCCTCGGGGTCGGGTCCCACCTGGGCTGAGGCGGACGCGGGCTCCCGAAGAGCCCAGCCTCGGTGCCGCCCCCCGCGGCAGAACCCACGGAAGCCGCGCGCGAACTCCTGGAAGGTGATGGCACCGTCGCGGTCAGCGTCTAGCCGCTGGAACACGGCCTCGGCGTCGGCCGGCCGCACGCGCAGCTCCGCGCACAGCGCGCCGAACTCCTCGCGCTCCAGGCGCCCGGAGCGGTTGGCGTCGCAGGCAGCGAAGAGCGAGCGCAGGTGGGCCAGCTCCTCCCGGTCCCCGTCCGCCTCCATCCCGCCCGGCGAGGGTAGTCCAGACGGCTCCGGGGCGCGCGGCCCGCCAGGGCAGCGGTGATGGCGGGAAGTCCGGGGCCACCTGCTGCCGCCAGGAGCCGCGGGGAGTTGGCCTCGACCGGCTGGTTGGGCCACTTGCGGAATGTCCGGGCGGGGCGGGGCGCCTGCGCGGGCCGGGGGCGGGGCGCTCAGACGCAGGTCCCGAGCGCGGCCCTTTCCCGCCCGGGAGCGGGACTCCGCGTACAGCGCAGCAGCGGCCACCAGAGATTGAGCGCCTGGCGGGGCGGCCCTCACACTTTCCACTCGGCCGGCTCCGCCCAGCCAGGTAGGAGGGGCGCGTGGCCTGGGCTCTCACGCCTTCGGAGCCCGCTGTGTCTTCTGCGCCAGGCTCCAGCCCGCTGAGCCCGGGTTGGGGCCTCTTGGACTTGGGACAACCGGCCAGAACCCGGGCTGCAGCGGTAGCGTTTGCCCGGGTCTTTGGAGTAAAACACTGGTTGCTCAGGTAAAGCCAAGAGCTAGCAGGAGTGTGCAAAGATACCTGGACAAAAAGAGCAAAGGAAGATAGGGGTAGGACTCCAGATTGGTTAACGTTATGTGTATTTCAGTCTCTTGTAATTGCGGAACTTTGGTAAACGTCTGCATATACAAGTTTTCTTGCAAACTAATCTACGAGATTTACCAGAACACCCAATTTTCTGATTTTACTGGCTTTCCTTAATGCATGTCCTCCCAACATTAAGTTCCAACTGGAAGATCACACAGATCTTCCAGATCCCCGTATCCGAATAATTTTTCTTGGTCCTTGTCTCCACAACCTGAGAAAGAATTAGTAATCAAAATCCTTTGGCAGGCAAGGACAGTTAAAAACTAGGGTGATTTTTTTAAATTTTTAAGATAAATCTTAGGGAAATTTTATGTCCAAGTGCATGTTACCCTTTGTTTTTAAACACTTATTTCAGCAGTGCTATTGTTTCTTTAATACAGACTGTTTAATGGGTACAAGATCTTAACAATTCAATCATTTTGATTTTCTTTTTTTCAATCTTACCCTGTTTCCAAGAGACCCTCCTCACTCTGTCATGTGACTTATGTGTATGTTCCCTCCAGTGATTCTGATAGCCTGTGAAAATGAATTTGGGTTATTTTTACTTTATTTACATTATCCATTCCCTCCATGCTTTAGACTTTCTTTTATGTACAGCCATTTCTTTTAGTTATAACTCTGTATTTCCATTTTTATCTCATTCTGGATTTTCTTCATTGCTTATTACTTTGCTTTTTTTTTATTATTATTATGATTAAAATAAAGTTGGGGATTGGACAGACATCCCTCCAGGCTGGTGTTCTTAAACATAAGACTAAGTGCTAACCATCTGAGGAACTGTTAATTCTTGAATAGTACAATAAACAGAGTCAATGCTCAGCATCTATCAAGCCATAAATATCACTGATAATTATCATCTATAAATTTAACTGGTAAATTATGAGAGGCATTCCATTAGAGTCCCTGATCTTAGCAGTCTAATTGCTAAGTGAATATAGTTCCATGCAAGTGGACAGCTAACACACAAAATGAATTTTATCATTATTGCAATATAAATTGTTATTGATTTTGAGTTCATGTGCCTTCTGTTTATTCTAAAGATTGATTTTTCCATATAAGGGAAGGCGTGGCTAGCTAGATGATGCCCTTAAAGCTTTAGAAATAGACTTGTTCAACTCAACCTTTGAAGTATTATTATCATTATACTGTTAGTAATTACTAAATATCTGTAGTTTTCAAAATAGATGAGTTGATATTTTTAACTATTTAGACAGAAGTGCTTTCTTGAAGACTGCTCCTGCAACTTCATTCCTGAATTCACTTTGACCATTGCCCTCAGTTTCTAAATTCTTGTATTTTTTGTCCTGCTTTGCCCTTTCACTGAGTCCCTTGACTGAAAAGTCATCAAGAAATACAGATCCTTGCAAATGTCTTGTGTACACATCTTTTCATTTCCCGTGATAATGATCTACTCCAAACCGACTCTAAGTGATCTACCACTGCATAACAACACAACAATCACTTAGTGATTTAAAACAACAACCATTTCATGTGTTCATAATTTCATGGTCATTAACTTGGGTAGGGTTGGGTAGGTAGTTTTTCTGCAGGCTTGCCTAAGATTATGTAGCCATGGTGGTTTCACTGTGGCTGCATGGTGTTAGAAGGCCTCACTCATCTGGAAGTTGGTGTTGGTTGTTAGGGGGACCATATGTCTTCAAGAGGCTAGCATGGGCTTTGTTACATGGGGACAATGTTCCAAGAGGCTAAATCCCAATGCACAAATGCTTTTCAAGCCTCAGCTTATGTCATGGTTGCTGATATCCCATGGATCAAGGCAAGCCAACATGGCCAGCAAAGCCAACATGGCCAACAAGGCAAGCCAACATACCCTCACTGTGGGAGGGCACTATACAAGATCACAGAGAGAGGGACTTGTACTTTATTAGGGGCCCTTATTATAACAATGTATCATACTTAAAGTACTGGGATAGTCTCTAAGACATTCTCTTAGGTTCCTGTCCTGCCGACCTTCTGTTCATTCTACACAACCACAATTGGACAGTCCT
Source organism: Lutra lutra (assembly GCF_902655055.1). Classification (NCBI taxonomy): domain Eukaryota; kingdom Metazoa; phylum Chordata; class Mammalia; order Carnivora; family Mustelidae; genus Lutra; species Lutra lutra. Next base: position 23,735,707 of record NC_062290.1, read on the forward strand.
TCTTAAACACTAATTATTCTGTCACCTAGAGCTCAGTTATTCTCAATCTATGATAATTTTGTTACCCAGGAGACATCTGGCAATGTTTGGAGACATTGGTTGTCACAATTTGTCAAGGGAATGATGCTACTAACATCTAGTAGGTAGAGACTAGAGATGCTGCAAAGCATCCTGTCATACACAGGGCTAGCTTCCCATGACAAAGAGTTATCTGGCCAAAAATGTCAATGGTTAAGAAAACCTACATCCTAGCTCATAAATTCCCAGAGGTTCCCCAATAAAAAGAGAACCGAGGGTTAACTCTTCATCTGTACATTCAGAGTCCTCTGGGCCCACTTCATATACCCAATATCTCTCCATTTAGATTCCATTAGCGCTCCTACTATCCACTTGATTATGTAATTAACATAATAACTCCTTATTATTGTTGCAAAATGTAAATATTAAACTTAATTTTCCCCTCTCTGTCTAACCAAACCATTTCCCAGCCTTTGAGGAAGAGTTGGATCCTTCTGTTCCTACCAAAGTTTCCGCAATTTCATTGTGACCTGTCACAAAGACGTTACTTAGTATGAATTATGTCAGCTCAAGTAAACAAGGCACAGGAATGCCCCCCCCCTTTTTTTCATGGTTTTACTTTTCAAGTTAAAGTTCTATTCTGTCTGGAATTTGGTTTGGGTCAGGTATGAGTTGTGGAATTAACTTTACAGTAATTTTTCTAGTTGTTCTAACACTGGTTATTCAACTGTCCCTTCCCCATGGATTTACATGTCACTTTTGGCATATACTCAATTCCTCCCTGTATTTGGGTTTATTTCTGGACTTTCTAGTCAGTTCTATTAAGGAATCACATTTTGAAGGAACTCTTGAGCTTATAAAAAGTTTCCTGAAGTTCCTAGTGGGTTGCCTTTCATATTTTAAGTATTTTTTTATACATCATTAAACGTATGGCAGAGGAGATCAGGGGAAACAGAAGAGGAGGTAATGAAGCTTAAGACTGATTCATTAGGCACAAGTACAAACTGACAACATCTGAAATTGCCATGTAAATCAGTGAGAAAATAATTGATTTATAGAAAGAGTAAGGAACCTCCAGTTTATCTAAAGCATGAGATGCTTCTGCAAAGCCATTCACAAGTTACTGAGGAATGCTTCTGAATATCTTCAGCAATATACTCAGGGGAAGGCCAGGGTTATGTAATCTGTCTCTAATTTTTTCAAGAAAGAGGGAGAAGAAAGAAATAGGAAGCATTTCTTTTCTGTTCTAGCATCCAGAAACAGCTCGTGAGAAATTGGAGATAACAGAGCAACCTTTGAGAGCCAATGAATTGGTAGGTAAAGAGAGCTTGCCTGTATTTATTAGCATGACTTTGAGAAAGATCAGCTTGCTCTGTGGCTACCCAAGGATTTTAAAAATCAGAGATAATGTTGTTAGAGTGTGTTTCTCAAAACAGTGAAAAGATATTATGTGATCAAATACACTTCTAAAATACAAATAAATTTGGAAAAGAATCCTATTCTGCCCCTTCTTGGATGCGATAAAGAAAGCAGTTTATACTTGCTTAAGCTAAAATTTCCTAAATGTATTTGACTATGAAAGTAGGGTTTTGGCTTTGGTTTGGTTTTTGTTTCAATTTCTGAGGGCTTTCCACCAACTTAGTGATCCTAAGAACATTCTTCGGGAAACCACTGACCAGGGTAACGAGGTCATGAGAAATTATTCCTTTGCCCCAATATCATAAATTGACCCAACTTCCTATAACGGGGAATTAGCACAACCGCCTAACCTCCTCTTCACTCAGTAAAATGGGAGAGGCTTTTAGTGGAAGCCTGTTGTAATCTACCCTATAGGATTTCTTTCAGGTACAAGAGCCTTCCTCAAAGTCACTTAACATTCCAGTTACTCTACCCCAGAAAGATCCAATGAGCCTGTTAAGATGGGACAAGATATCCAAGTAATGGCATACCACTGAGGGACCAATTAGGAGGTTCAGAAATTTCTCAAACATAGGCACCCCTGCAAGACCTTGAGTCTTAGTGCTCTCATGACTATCTGCCATGGCTTGCTGTTCCTAAGGAAGTTACAAGAAAATTTTGGAGATTTTACAAAAAAAAAAAAAAGAATGTGTCCACAAATTTACATCATAGTGATTAACTTGCTCTTAAAGTAAATCTGGAAAAAAGAGAAAAGAATAATGTAACACTGATATACCCAAAATTGCAAATATTAACATTTTGTCAGATCTTTTTTTTTTTAATAAAATACAGCATTATGGATCCATCCAGATGAACTTCCTCTTTAATTGTGTATTGTTTCTGTAATCAGTACACAGCATTGCTGTGTGTGTGTACGTGTTGGCAGTTATCAGACTTTGGGAAATCATGAATTATAGACAATTAGTATGGAATGTCTACCCTGCTCTGGTTTGTGAAATGGTGTTTATACTGTTTAGAACACTATAGAGTTGGTTCGATTAAAATTTAAAAAAGGATCCTCTCTCTATTGAATTACCTTTGTCAGAAATCAAATGACCATACATGTATGGGTCTATTTTTGGACTTTTTAGTCTGTCTACTTGACTCGTACATTTATCCTTTCACCAAGACCATATGGTCTTGATCACATTGCTCGATAGTAAGTCTCAAAATGAAGTAGGATTAGTTCTACAGCTTTGTTATCCTTTTTCCAAATTGTTTTGGATATTCCTTGGTCTTAGGTATTTCCATATAAATTTTAAGATCAGTTTTTCAATTTATACTTATATATCTGGCATTGTGATTGTGTTGGATCTTGTAGATCAATTTTAGGAGAATTGCTATCTTAATATTAAGTCTGCCTATCAATAAACATGTTGTATCCCTCATTTATTTGTTTCCAGCATATAAAATTCAATTGATTTTGGAATTTTGACAAACTTATATTCTGAGACTTTGCTCAACTCACTTACTAGTTTTAGTAGTGATCTGGTAGAATTCTTAGAATATTCTCCTTAGGCCACAGTCATGTCGTCTGTGGGAAGAAAAGGGTAGTTTTACTTCTTCATTTCCCATCTGTATGTGTTTTCTTTTTCTTGCTTCATAGCACTGGTTTGGACTTCTACTACAATGTAGAATTACAGTGGTAAGAACAGATCTCCTTGCTTGCTTTGTTCCTGATCACGGGGCAATCATCCACTCTTCCACTGTTGATTGTAAAGTTAACAGTAGAGTTTTTGTAGATGCTTTTTATTGGGTTTAGGAATTTCTCCTCTGTTCCTGCATAGCTGAGAATATTTATCATGGATGGATTTTGGATTTTGTTAGATGCTTTCAGCCTCTATTTAGAGGATAATGTTTTTTTTTCCCTCCATTATCCTGTTAATGTGATGAATTATATTGATGAATTTTCAAGTTTTAGTCCAGCTTTTACTTTTATGGGGTCTCACAGCTTCTTCACATGGCCCCTCCCTCAGGACAGTTAGACTTCCTACATGGTGTCTCAGGGCTCCAACCATGAGTGTTCAAAGAGTCTTGGGCCAAGGCTGCAAGGCTTCTTACAACCTAGACTCAGAAGTCTTCAGTGTTAGTTCAGCCACCTTCTATTGGTCAAGCTAATCACTAAGGCCAACGCCAACTCAATATGAGGGTAAATAGTCACCATCACTCAATGAGAGGAGTAGTAAAGAATTTTTGACCATCTTTAATCTACCACACCTTTTTTGCTTTGAGTTGGGCTTTATATTACACCCTTTTTGTTTTCTACATCCCTGTCTGAAGTGGGATGGGCTATTTCTCACTTCAGCTCTGATATTCCCCTCCCCTGCTTTGGACCTCAACTTAGGTATCATTTCCCTGACTTTCCAAAAAGAGATTACGCTTTCCTCCTAAGTGTCCCCATAGGACCTCATTTCCATCCCCATACCTACTGCACATGCAGATTTGTCCTCCAGCCATACTGTTTCCCAAACATTAAGCATTCTTTTTAAGACGCTGTGCTTCATCTACAATATTCCCTCTGCCCAGGAGCCTTTCCCTATTTTGCCACCATGCAATCATATTTCACCCTTTAAATATCCTTTCACAAAGTTGGGCTTCCCAATTTGGGAGACAAGAAAACTAAATCTGAGGTTAAGTGCTATGACTAAAATCACACAGCTACTCGAACTAGGATCCAAACCAGATCGCCCGATTCAAGTGCTCCATGGTACTTGTACATGGCACAAGTACCAAAGGCTCTCTTGCTCGGCCCCGTCCCCTATGCATTCTGCCCCACAGTCAGCCTTAAGGCTGTTCGAGTTTACTTTGCCTGCGTGTCTAGTTAGCTGTAGATACCAAGCAATTTGTATCTCCTCTGAAAGTAGTGGTGGTCAAGCCCCCTTGCCCTCGCTGTAGAACAACTCTGAGTTGACCCGTACAATCTTCAGCATTGGGACTGAGACAAAGTTATCTACTGGGTGACGTTACTTGATGTCAGTGGTGCACTGTTGCTTATCCTCCTTCCCTTGACTGTTCTACCTGCCGCACTTCGCTTACCTTCCATGTCCACGTGAATTCACATCCCAGTGTCTGGGTAACCTGCCATAGTGCACACCTACTTCCTCGGCATGAAATAGTCACTACAGAGGCTCAAGTCAAAGGGCATGACCCTGTGGCATATATTGGCTCCCCAGAAGCCACTACAATGCCCTGATACAAGTTCTAAAGAAATAAAATATTGGGCATTGCTGTATTACATATAAACCATGGTGTATACAATTAAATATATATAGCATAAAAAAGGAAAATATTCCTTCCAGAGTTAATTGACATATGATTCTCTCATAACACACTGCGTGACTCAAAAGTAGATTGCAATTTACCAATTAAGAATCTCAGGTAAAAGTTTAAATACATTATAAACAAATAGTACAAACTGGCAGGAAAATACCAATATTTAAAATTCTATCATTATTTATGTTATTATGGGGGGGTAGAGATGTTTGACATACAAAAATGGATTATTTTTATAAGATCTCAACACAGTACCATGCAATTATTCCTTGACTGTCTACCTCTTAAGTCCAGAATAATTTATATCTTGCTTTAATTGGGAATATTTCTGGGCATATTTAACTTAGTATATTGTTAATGTCTTTATTACTAGAAATTCTATTTTCCTGAAAACATTAGCATCATATGATACTTGGACTCTTTTGAAAGTCTCTTTTATTTTGCACAGGTCAGAGGTGACAATGCAGCCATATAGATGGAGAATCTTCAACCTAAAAAAAAAGTGAAGAGACAAGACCCCCAATTATGTGGAGTGGAGACAGTGGAGCCTAGATTCTAAGCATGGTAAGTGCAAGAAAATCCTTTATGTTAATTACTTTATGTGTCTCAAGGAGAAAGATAGCATCAAACTTGAGAACATCAAGTGCATTTTTAAATTTTGTCACACTAGTGAGGAATGGTGAGAATATCTGAAGTTGAAGACCAGCTATATTCTGAAGGAAAGGGTATGTTCTGTGCTACTGTAACACTCACTGTCCATAAATAAAGTTTTATTGGAACACAGTCCTGTACATTCAATTTCACGCTAGATGGGCACAACTGAGTAGTTGGAATAGGCACATCTGACCTGTAAAACCTAAAATATTTATTCTCTGGCCCTTTACAAAAGGATTTTTCCAACCCTGCTTTATGTGAAGTAGTGAGGGAAGGACATGTCTCACATATTCTTATAGCACACGTTAACAAAATGCACTAGCAAAGGATCTCCTTATTTTCAAACTAATCCTCTACCTTCGTGCTTCTGAACATTCCTCATTTAGCATTTTTTTTTAAATAAGGAAATACTAACCAGCCGGAATCTTATGCAATCAGCTGATGTGTGACTGTTAAGGTTTTTAGTTACTCAGTATTGTAGAAGAATCCAGTGATAAATTCTTCTCAGGATGTATTAATTTTGTCTTTGATAAAGAATTGCCAGGCCTTGTTTCAGAAGGCAAAAAGGGCCATGATTTTTATGGTGCTTCCCATTTTGCCTTCTCTGCCAGTAGTTCCAACTTCAGTCTTTACTCACCTTGACCCCAGTTCCATTTCTCCTGTTTCTCTACCTGGTTTCTGAGCAAACATTTTTTTACCATAATTTCAAATTGCTCAGCTGTGTGTGTGTGTGTGTGTGTACCTATTTAAAAAAAAAAGTCCTAAAGCCTTTGGAAAGGAGGCAGGATTTAAAATTAGAAATAATTATAAACAACTATTAGGCAGTTGTGTGCATTTTAATGTTGATGGTATTGGAACAATAATCATGTCAGTATTCCCTTATTAGTTTACTACTTGTTTTTTTTTAAAGTTTCTTTTTATTTATTTGACACAGAGAACGAGAGGGAGAGAGCAAACACAAGTGGGGGAGCAGCAGGCAAAGGGAGAGGGAGAAGTAGGCTCTCTGCTGGGCAAGGAACTGGACAGGGGACTCAATCCCAGTACCCTAGGATCATGACCTGAGCTAAAGGCAGACACTTAATAGACTGAGACATACAGGTGCCTCAATTTACTACTTGTTTTAGAACTGTCTAGGACACACTCAACTTTTTCCCAAACTTACATTCTAACAAAAGACAAATCATGTTCCAAGATCACAATGGATTTCTTCTTAGGAAATCCTATGAATTTGATCTCAAATGCTCAAAAATTACTTTTAGCCCCAGGGAATGCAATGTGTGCATTGTTAGATCAGAGACACATTTATATTCATCGAAAATAATGGAGAAATGTACATTTCTATGTGGCATGGAAGTTCCCAATTCTATAATAGGAGATGTTAAAATATTAATCTTTTTTTAGACTAAGAAAGATTAAAGCTCCTGTTCCCAGAAGTACAAAATGAGAAAAACTAGATCAGTCAGATAGAGATCTATAAAATTCTAAAACCTTTCCTTTTCCTCTAGAAAGTATTCTATAATTCAGTATTCAAAGGATGAGATATTCAAATAAGTCTCTTTCACCAATACCCTAGAGTCTCAGCTTAACAATGAACTAGGACACTATCTTTTACTGATGTAGTAATTGGAAATACAGAATCAGAATTTATAACACTCTTACATGTGTTCTTTAATTTGCAAATTTTTAATGTTAAAGAAGATGGGTGAATAACGTGAAATCTAGCTTTAAAAAAAAAAAAAAAGTAAGAGGTCACATTTGCACCATGCAATGAGATATTGGAAGAAAATAGAATTCTTTGCCCACAAACACATTTGTGGAGGAATGCCATACCTTTAGGATTTTGGAAAATAATGTAAATTCCATTATGTCTTCTAAGTTCTCAATTCATATTTTTAGTAATAAACAAATTATTAGTTAATTTTTATAAGATATAGACAATCTGCAAACTGAATTTCCTCAAACTGTTCCATTATTTTGTTCGTTTTGAAACCTAAAAGGTTCCAGGGCTCCATACAGAAGTATTTGCTCTATGGATTCCTCTATTTCCTGAAAGATTAACTCATTACAGAAATCTCAGATTTCCTCCAAAAAGTTCAGATTTCACGGAGGAGACTAGGATTAATCAAATAATTCTTGAAATATGGGACATCTGAAATGGTAGTTTCAACTCCAAAAACTACTCAAATGTTTTTATTTCCCTGGCTTGTATATCGTTCTGGTAAATGGTATCTCAAGGACAGAGGCCAACATAACTGAAAAATATCTAACGTCCCTCAAGTATTTTTTCCTGAACTTTTCAATGAATTTTAAAGTACCAAGGAACTAATATAATTTTTGTGCTATATGAGAAGTCATGAAAACTTGGTTTGGTCTTAAATGAAGTTACAAAAGCTATTTTCTGGGAAATATTTAATGATAGCTAGAACTCTGTGTTGATAAAATGGAAGCAATACTGAGGATTTATAAATAATAATAATACAAATATTAAATACTAAACAAACCAATGCACAGCTGATATCAAGTTTTCATTTTGTGATGACATTTAAGACTGAAAGAGAAACAAGTGGACAAAAACCAACATTCTCGTACCATCTACAGTTTTCGCAAAGTTTTTGAACCACATCCAGGGTGACATTCTTGCAGAAACTGAGTTTCACATGTTTTAAACTAATGTGACAATAATTAGCCAATGAACAAATTCTGGAAAGGAGAAAGAGAACAAAAAGTTATGAGAATAGATAGTGAAGTGTACTTTTCTACCAAGTTTTCAAAAACTCAGCCCCCAAATTTCCCTTGGCCTTGCATGTTGACTAACCTCACCCTATCCCTCCTCCCCTACCAGTCCTGCCCTCCCATCCAGACAGAGACTGCAAACATAGTTCCCTAAAAGAAGCACATACAAGTTCCCTAAAAGAAGCACATACAATGAACACACCAAATAAAATTTCCAGACCAAAAAACAAAACAAAACAAAACAAAAAAATAAAGATGACAGGGGCAAAGATCTAAAGATGTCAGATTCTATTTGGAGATACTTAGAGAAAGGGTAATAGTAGATAAATCCAGAGGGTTATTACGGTGTTGTCATTTTGATGGGTATTTAGTAATAATGAAGTAAAAGTGATCGTTATCTTAATGTCTGGCACCAAACTTACTCCCAGAAGGGACCTGTCTTTGTTTGGGCTAATACTGTGCTAGACGTTTGTAGGAGGAAAGGGCCTGCAGAACAACACGTGATAGTTCTACCACTCTTCATGGACAGGGATGGGTTTTTCTTCCTCCTGACAGGTGGATAAAACCATGGAGTGGGGAGAGACAGAAGGCAGAAAAATGGGGCGAGGCCAGAGCCAGCAAGGTGAAGTTCACGGGACACTTGAGGCTGATAGAAGGTGTTCTCTTTGTTGTGATGTAGGCCTTTCTTCAGGTTCCCTGAAACATTTCTATTGAGGTTTATTTCGCTCACAACTGATTTAGAAGAAGAGGCTGAGTTACCATTATGCATGTGAGAGGGAGCAGGCCCCTAAGAAGCATAAGACAGGAGGGGTCCTGAGAGTGTAAGTCCCACCCCAGGATTTGTCAAAATCATGAGGATGGAATTTTGGAAACGTTGAAGAGTTTACCTAGATCTCGGGAGTAAAATGTCCTCTCCCAGGACAAGGGATCCATGTATAACCTAAATTGTTAGTCCTCGAAGGATGACACCTGGACCAGCAGTGTCAGCATCACCTAAGAAATTGTTAGAAAATTCGGGGGAGATGGGCTTCACTCCTGATCCACTAACTCGGAAATTATAGATTTGGGGCTCACCAGTCTGTGTATATAGGGGTGTGTGTGTGTGTGTGTGTGTGTGTGTGTGTGTGTGTGTGTGTGTGTGTTTAAGATTTTGTATATTTATTTGAGAGAGAAAGGGAGAGAGAGAGGATGAGAGCACATGGAAGGAGGGACAGAGGGAGAGGGAGAACATCTCCAGCAGACTGCGCTGAGCACAGAGCCAGATGTGGGGTTCAATCTCATGACCCCAAGATCATGACTTGAGCTGAAATCAAGAGTTGGATGCTCATCTAAGTGCCCCACACCAACCTGTGTTTTAACAAGTCTTCTGAGTGATCCTGATGTACATAAAAATTGAGAATTACTGATCTTAACAATGGTTCACAGCCTTGGCCACACAGCAGATCCACCTGTGATCCGATGATTAGCAAATATGGATGCCAGAGAATCATTGTCGGTGATTCTACCAATCTAGACAAATTGTACTTCTGAGAAACAGATTACTGAAAGTAAATCTATAGGTTAAAGTAAAAAATCTCTGGTAAGCAGGACTTTTTACGACCTTCTAGTTGGGCTCCCCAAAAATAGTTAATTCTGATTTAACAGAATCCATGTTCAGTATTTGTGCCCTCTGTAAGCATTAATTCTTCTGTCCATTTCAGACTCTTCTGTTAGGCTAGTTACCAGGTCTCCATATAAAATTGGGGGACTGTAGGAAGGCAGGTAAGAATGGAGAATAGCAAGAAGGGGGGAAAGTTAGGGCAGTAGGTTTGTAGCAAACACATTCCCACTATCCCCAGAACTGTTGGGAAATGGGACAGTCATCAATATCAGAAACATGAGATGGTCCCATGGAGATAAAGCCATGCCAACGTTAAAGGCAAAGGAACTTTCAAACTTAAATGCTAAGTATTATCATCTTTGCTTTCCAGATATAGACCCAGATAGTATGTGTGGTCTGTACTCACTATCAAAGATGATCTGGTTGGGGATTTTGAATGTTTCACATAGCATACCACGGAGAGTTCTCCTAATGTTACCAAGGGCAAGGGGAAAAGCTTTCTTAGACTGTCCCTGAAATAATTCCCCATGTTTCATACTGGTGAAAGCACATATCTGTAGTAAGAAATCTATGCTTTTCAATATTAAAAGAATATTATACATACAAAAAATTCCACAATTTCTGTCCTCATCTTTAAAATGGACATTTTCTTAGGGCACCAGGGTGGCTCAGTCAGTTAACCCTCTGCCTTCTGCTCAGGTCATGATCCCAGGGTCCTGGGATCAAGTCCCACATCGGGCTTCACTGCTTGGCTAAGAGTTTCCTTTTCCCACTCCCTCTGCCCCTTCACTACCCCCCGCCCCGCAACTCATGCTCTCTCCCTTTCTCTCTGTGTCTTTCTCAAATAAATAAGTAAAATCTTAAAAAAAAGAAGGACACTTTCTCTAGTTTTCAATTAATAACAGAAAAATCCAAGGACTTTAAATGTCATGATAATATCCATAAATATTGAAATTCTGATATCTCTTTGGGTTCCGCTGAATGATTAGGCCCATGCTCTCAAGTCTTCCCTATAATAATTATGAAAATTCAAAGTTCTTTACAATGGGTTTATTCAAACTGAGTAATGATAATTTTTATTTTCTAAGAAATAACCACCTTAAATAAGTAGCATGAGTGTATGCATAGTGAATAATACTTATTATTTGAATAAAACAATTTTAATGGTATTTATAAACAAATAATAATGCCTAACACAGACTGCTTTTCATATTCCGGGCCCCTAAATCTTTTCCTGAGTTAAGTCACTTAGTCCCCACAAAGACCCCAAGGCAGGACCTATCATTTTCATCTTCATGTTACTGATGAGGAAAGTGAGGCACAGAGAGGTTTAGTATCTCATCCAAGGTCACCCAGCTAATAAAAGAGCTGGGGTTTGGGCCAGGGAATTGGGTTCCAAAGTCCATGCTAAATCAATCCTGCTTCTCAAATGAAACAAATGATTTAGACTACTTGCACAAGATTTACATGAGAGTTTTCCTGAACGTTTTAGTTAGAGATCTTATCACTTTACAGGAAAAAAAAAAAAAAAGTAATCTGCTTCTCATTCCTGAGAGTCTATTAGTAAGTGAGTGGGCAAGACTCTTTTTGATGATTGTTCCTGTTCATTTCTGGTCCAAACCTCAATGATAATATAAAAACCACAGGACGCAGACCCAGGTTTCTGTTTCATGTTTTCATGAGCATGAGAACAGTGTTTCATGTTTTCCTCTAAGAAAACAAATTCACTAACGTGAGGAAGGCAATGTAAGGACAGGTTTCACATTGCTGTAAATGTTTCTCTCAGGTTATTCAACCACTTCCGGAAGTCCCCATCGCTTTCAGAATAGAACATTCTTTTCTCTTACAATCGAATAAATCACGCTCAGATAGGCTCTGCTGTAGAAGTATCTATGCTCTGAGAGAAGCAGGAAAACAATGAGACCCCCGCGCCTGTCGTATATTTGCCTACTTGATCACCTCTCTCTAAATTAAGCTACTGAACTGCTGGCTTGGGGGCGGTAAACAAGGCAACATAACTGGTTTTGAATTCACATTTGAATTAACTGAATGTTTTATTGGAGACGAAGTAAAATAGAAAAGGAAGATCCTGAGGTGGCATGAAGTAGATAATCCAGTAAGAGTGCCAGGAGAGCCAACAAAAATGGGGGTGTTGCCATGGTTACCAATAAACGCACGGGTGCGCTTGCACATGCGCACGCGTACACACACACACCCCCACCCACCCACCCAGAGCCTACAATCTCCATGTCCGTAAGATAGTGAAAACCAGCAAAATAAGCTCTTAAGTCTGGGGTTGCTCTCTCCTCTGTACTTTAATTAGTATGATCCAGCCTTTGGAGACAAGCCAGAATGAAAAAAAAAAAAGTCTTTAATTCTGCCTGTTAGTAGGTTCTAGCCTTATGAAACCCTTTCTGAAGTGAAGCCTCTGGCACATATCAGTGTAATTAGAGACACAGCACCCTTCTACTGTGAAGGAGTCTCCTAATTAGGGAACTGACCTGAGCTGTGTATCATTCATGCAGGCCCCCCGCCAACGGTAACACAGGAAAGACTCGGGTTCCAGTCAAGTCACACTTTTGTTAGTTCTGTATCACCCAGACGAGCGACTTTTGTCTCAGAGACAAAATCAGTAAAAGCTAACAGTGGCTTATCATTAGCCCAGCACACTGTATATTCACTTTTTATTTTGTTATATTTCAGTCAGACATTTACAAGTGAAATCCAAATACGTATAGTAAGCTGATCAGCGGGATCATAAGCACAGTCTTTATCCAGATACTCACAGATAAAAGACAAAATGAAAGAAAGGTCAGTTGGGGGGTGGGGAGGGTAGTTTCCATCTATAACGTGGCTTAAGCGTAAATAACAAATTGGGCCTGAAGGAAAAGTAGGCCTCAAGGCTATAATGAAGTACATTTATGATGTCTTCCTTTCTATTCTACTCTACTGATTTTTCCCATGTAGAGATCTCTAGGATCTGACAAGTGTCCTCTGTCTACCAACTGCGGCATCCATTATGAAGAAAATAGACGTGATTAGCAAGAGGGATGATATTGGTGAAGTTGCAAAGAGGAGAGGAAGCATGTTGGTTCTGTAAATCTAACAGAAGTGTGTGTGGGCCCAGTGGTCTCCTAATCCAAGGGCATAGATCTGTGGTAAATACTGTAGTAAATGAATGGAAAAGACCAGGGTAGTTTGAATTCATGTCTATTTTACATGCCCCTCTTATTTCCATTTGGGCTCATTTCCAGACCCTGTATCTAGTATATATATGCAGTTCCACAAGAGGAAACCAAATATAACCTTTATATTTTTTGTAGAACGACAGCAGGGTCACACCCTAAAATACCACAAATGAATTCGATAAAAAGGGCTTCGTGTGTGACTCTTCCAAATTGATAAATCATTGTCTCATATATTATCTTTAATCAGAGATTTTAAGTTCAACAGATGTTAACTAGACTTATTGTGGTGATAATTTTGCAGTATATACAAATACTGAATTTTTATGTTGTATGCCTGAAACTCATATAATCTTATTTATCAGTTAAACTCCAATTAAAAAAAACAAGTAAATCAAGCAGCTTAGCTCTAGAAAAATAGGACAGTATGTATTTATCGTTGTAACACATTGTAAAGTATGTATATTTTATACATATTCAGGTACACTACTTTAAGGTGTATTCAGTGTATCAAGAAAACCTGAGAATCACCTGGAAAACTTTTCATGAAATGGTATACTGGATCAAATACTTAACAAAATTTTTAAAAAATTGATCATTAATACCATATTATCTATAAAGAATATTTACAAATCTATGAAGCTACACATATGTATGTTTCTTTTTTTTAAGATTTATTTTTTTTATTTTTATTTTTTTAGATTTTTTTTTTTTTTTTTTTTTTTGACAGAGAGAGATCACAAGTAGGCAGAGAGGCAGGCAGAGAGAGGAAGGGAAGCAGGCTCCCTGCTGAGCAGCGAGCCCGATGCGGGACTCGATCCCAGGACCCTGAGATCATGACCTGAGCCGAAGGCAGCGGCTTAACCCACTGAGCCACCCAGGCGCCCCAAGATTTATTTTTTTGAGAGAGAGAGAGAGACAGAGCATGCGTAGGGAGAGGGGCAGAGTAAAAGGTAGAAGCAGGCTTCCTGGTGAGCAGGAAGCCTGAAGCAGGTCTCAGTCCCAGGTCCCCGGGATCGCAACCCCAGCAGAAAGCAGCTGCTTAACTGACTGAGTCACCCACGCACCCCCCAAGATATATGTTTCAATAGTACAAAGGGAAACCCCCCAACACAGAAATAAATAAATGCAAAATACCATTAAGGATATTAAAAAAGGGGGAGCCTGCTTTTCCCTCTTCCCCTGCTGCTCCCCCTGTTTGTGGCCTCCCTCTCTCTCAAATAAATAAATAAAAATCTTAAAAAATATATATTAAAAACATTCAATGTCAAGAAGCATCAGCAAAACAAATAAAAATAAGATAAGCTGTTCATAACATTGGCTTTTTATGTACCAGAGCACTGAGGTCTCCACTGGTGAGGCAAGACAGGCAGGTCCACACACCGCTGTTGGAAGAATGCACTGTACAGCCTTTCCAAGAGCACTTTAGCAATATTAATTTGAAAGCCTTAAAAATGTTAATTTCCTAATTTTTTGAACTAGTAATTCTATTTTTTAGGGCTTTCTATGAATGAAATAATCAAAGACGCAAATATTTGCATACGAGGATATTTTTTACTATGTTATTTTTTATTAAAAAAATCAGAAGCAATCTCTACGCCCAACAATAAGATAATTTTTAAATTAAGTATATCATATTTATGTAATGGGATATCAAGCAAATATCAGGATAATATTTTTTTAAATGAATGGTTCATTAGGAGAACATGGCATAAGTTTAGATGGAAAAGGGACAAACAAGACTATATTTATGGGATGATTCATATTTAAGTATATTAAGTGATTTGTAAGAAAGCTTTTGGCAAATATAACCTCTTTTTTTAAAAAATCACAATGTGAAAGAATTTCTTCTTGCCTAGACTTCCTTTTCCTCTCCTCTGCCCACCTACCAATCCTTCAAGGATTATCTGAGGTTAAACCATTCTCCAGAAGTCACCCCCCTCTTAAAGGATGTGTGTGCTATTTAGATTTTTGCATGTGTGTGTGTGAGAGAGAGAGAGATACTTTTATTAAATTAGGTGGTAAGTACCTTGAAGGAGGTACTTGTCTGGGATATTGTTTTCTATCCCTTACTGCAAACAGCTCACCTAATTATTTTGAATTTATTATCTATTTAAAGTATGCCAATTAAACTCGATGACAGGAGTTTGTTGCGTCTACTCCTGGAATAGTCAGCTCTTGTGATTCTAAGGAGTAAAGACTTAACCACAAAGCAATCTTTTATCTGAAAATTTTTAAAGATATGTACCAGTAAGAGCAAATAGGTACAAGAACATTATTTGATGTTTCCAGGAAAATAAAATGCTTCCAGTAAACCATTACCCTGTCCTCCAACTTCCCTGCAAACTAAAAATAGTAATAGTAATAATATCTAGAAGCTGGAGAATCTGTTGACTTCTTATAATCATTAAAAAGTTGATTCTCTGTAAGTTTGATTATTCTAAATTATTTTATAGATATAAAATCTCAATTTTCATGGGACGAAATAATAGAAGCATCTTTTACGATGTTGCAAAACTTCAGACAGTAATTATTAGAGTGTGTGTGACCTTTCATATTTGTACACATTCCAAACCAATATCCCCTCTATGTTTATTTTATTGTTTTTATTTTTTAAAATGTTTTCAGGTATCTTTGGCAAAGAAGATGCTTTAAGTAACCAACCCTGATTTGGAGCTAACCCACTAATGACCCTGTGGTATACTAAATGTGTTAGGTGTTATGAGAGATGGAATGAAGTACAATTAATCTGGAATGAAGTACAATTAATCCCTTAAAATCATTTTTTTACGAGATGGCCCGTTCAGAGCTCAAGAATATATGTGTTAAGATATACAGCTATAAAAGCAACCAGATGTGATATATGGGCTTAGACAAGAACCGTCATCAGTGTGTCACTCAGTGAGTGGAAATAACGCCAGCTCTGAACACTTCTTCATGAGTGTTACTTACATGGTGTATACCAAGTTACCCCAAAACTTAGCTTAAAATAATAATCACATAATATCTCTGTTTCTCTGCGTCAGGAATCCAAGTACAACTTAGTTGAGTGGTTCTGGCTCAAAGTGCCTCGTGAGATTGTAGTCAGACTGTTGGGAGGGCTGAGTCTCATCTTCAGGCTTGGCTGTGGGAGATTTCCTTCCAACCTCACTCATATGGTTATTGTTCCTTTCTGGCTGTTGCCCAGAGAATTTAGTTCCTCGTCATGTGGATTTCTTCCCAGATTGCCTGAGTGTCCTTGTGATGTAACTGCTGGCTCTCCCACAAAAAATAATGAGCGAGAGAGAGAGAGAGAGAGAGAGAGAAAGAAGAAAGCTGCTCTAGATGGAAGGCTCAGTCTTTTATCACCTAGTCTCAGATGTGAGATGCTATCACTTCTGCTGTGCTCTGTTGGCCTCAGAGACCAATGCTAATACAGTGTTGGAAGGACCTACACAGGGCATGAATTCTAGGAGTTGGAAATCTTCGGTGGCTAGTTTGGGAGCTAGCTACCACAATGATAGAATATCATCTATTATTAACTGTGATCAAATATTAAGAGTCACTGAAATAGGCATTTTGTCACATCCCTTGACTTGCTTGGGGCCCAGGAATGCCATAAGCAAATTCAGATTCCTTTTGGCCTACCATATCATGGTCTATATTATAGGCTGCATTTAAGGTGCCCGTAAAATGATGAACTGAAGTTGATAATTAACTCATGATTCATCTTTGTAAAGCAACTGGATAAAAAAAGACAATCTCATTTCCCTACCCTCTTTTTCTTATTCCTGTAGAGCTGAGGTCTAGATATTTGAGCCGGTGGCAGCTTCTTCCCAGCACATGGATTCCTGCATTGGTAATCTGTCGGTTTTCACTCACATCGAGATACCTGTAGAGTTTAAGTAAAAAGGATTTAGTAGGGGCTTTTCATAAATGGGCACACTCAGTTTCCCCTTTCCTAGCTAGCAGATCAAGAGTTGGTGTTTCTATATGGGGAAACATTAGTGTCATATTTAACTGAATAGGTGAGAGGAAAGGACACTTCACTGGAATTTGCTGTTACAAAGAAGGCACACACCGACGCAATTCAAATCACATTGTCCTTTGCCCAAGTCTTACTTTCCTAGAGATAGAGATCTGTCTACATTGCCCCCCACATCTACTTAGTTAACTATCATGAGCTCTAAGTATTTAAACAAGTTTAGTCTTAACCTAGAATTTCATAGATTGATCTGATCATGAGAGTTATTTTGAAAAGTATTAAAGATAATATAAGCAAGGTTTCTATGATCAGAGTTCAAATAAAGTGCAAATGTTTTTGCAACTTTCATTTAAGTATTTTTAAGTATCAAAATCAAGACATAGGATAAAGAGGTTTCTAATTGAAAAACTATTTGAAAAATCATTGTCAAATTTTTGCAAGAGCAAGAACAGCTTCAGTTTTCATAACAGGGAAGGGCTTGTA
Source organism: Lutra lutra (assembly GCF_902655055.1). Taxonomy (NCBI): domain Eukaryota; kingdom Metazoa; phylum Chordata; class Mammalia; order Carnivora; family Mustelidae; genus Lutra; species Lutra lutra. The sequence continues at coordinate 23,753,075 of NC_062290.1, forward strand.
ATAGAAACATCTACTCAGATATGATGGTAACTATATTTTAACTTTTTATTATTTGTATTATTCATATTCTTTGTTTTTAATCTCTTTTTTTGTTGTTTAATGTCAAAAGTCACCTTGGAGAGTCAGTTTACAACCCTTCAAGCTTATGAGACAAAAATCACTTCTAGGGTCTTCTCTTCTAGAGTCTTATTACCAGAAACCACCACAGGTTACCTGCCTGGCTTCTCCAAGGAAGCAAATAAGCATTTCAGAATGCCTTTGCTTGATTTGCATGAAAGCCAGCAGTAGGTGCCCATAAAAAGGGGTGCATTTCTAGCAGCAAAAATGGCATTGTTTGCCTTTTACTCCCTTTTCCCTCTTCTAAAGGAAACAGGACATTTAAAAAAATATATTTTTTTAATTTTTTACTTCTTTTCAGCGTAACAGTATTCATTGTTTTTGTACCGCACCCAGTGCTCCATGCAATCCATGCCCTCTCTAATACCCACCACCTGGTTCCCCCAACCTACCCCCCACCCCTTCAAAACCCTCAGATTGTTTTTCAGAGTCCATAGTCTCTCATGGTTCACCTCCCCTTCCAATTTCCCTCAACTCCCTTCTCCTCTCCATCTCCCCTTGTCCTCCATGCTATTTGTTATGCTCCACAAATAAGTGAAACCATATGATAATTGACTCTCTCTGCTTGACTTATTTCACTCAGCATAATCTCTTCCAGTCCCGTCCATGTTGCTACAAAAGTTGGGTATTCATCCTTTCTGATGGAGGCATAATACTCCATAGTGTATATGGACCACATCTTCCTTATCCATTTGTCCATTGAAGGGCATCTTGTTTCTTTCCACAGTTTGGCGACCATGGCCATTGCTGTTATAAACATTGGGGTACAGATGGCCCTTTTCACTACATCTGTATCTTTGGGGTAAATACCCAGTAGTGCAATGGTAGGGTCATAGGGAAGCTCTATTTTTAATTTCTTGAGGAATCTCCACACTGTTCTCCAAAGTGGCTGCACCAATTTGCATTCCCACCAACTTGCATTCCCATCAACAGTGTAAGAGGGTTCCCCTTTCTCCACATCCTCTTCAACACATGTTGTTTCCTGTCTTGCTAATTTTGGCCATTCTAACTGGTGGAAGGTGGTATCTCAATGTGGTTTTAATTTGAATCTCCCTGATGGCTAGTGATGATGAACATTTTTTCATGTGTCTGATAGCCATTTGTATGTCTTCATTGGAGAAGTGTCTGTTCATATCTTCTGCCCATTTTTTAATATGATTGTCTCTTTTGTGTGTGTTGAGTTTGAGGAGTTCTTTATAGATCCTGGATATCAACTTTTTGTCTGCACTGTCATTTGCAAATATCTTCTCTATTCCGTGGGTTGCCTCTTTGTTTTGTTGACTGTTTCCTTTGCTGTGCAGAAGCTTTTGATCTTGATGAAGTCCCAAAAATTCATTTTCACTTTTGTTTCCTTTGCCTTTGGAGACATATCTTGAAAGAAGTTGCTATGGCTGATATCGAAGAGGTTACTACCTATGTTCTCCTCTAGGATTCTGATGGATTCCTGTCTCACGTTGAGGTCTTTTATCCATTTTGAGTTTATCTTTGTGTACGGTGTAAGAGAATGGTCGAGTTTTATTCTTCTACATATAGCTGTCCAGTTTTCCCAGCACCATTTATTGAAGAGACTATCTTTTTTCCACTGTATATTTTTTCCTGTTTTGTTGAAGATTATTTGACCGTAGAGTTGAGGGTCCATATCTGGGCTCTCTACTCTGTTCCACTGGTCTATGTGTCTGTTTTTATGTCAGTACCATGCTGTCTTGGTGATCACAGCTTTGTAATAAAGTCTGAAATCAGGTAATGTGATGCCCCCATTTTATTTTTGTTTTTCAACATTTCCTTAGCGATTCGGGGTCTCTTCTGGTTCAATACAAATTTTAGGATAATTTTCTCCAGCTCTTTGAAAAATACCGGTGGTATTTTGATTGGAATGGCATTAAAAGTATAGATTGCTCTAGGCAATATAGACATTTTAACAATGTTTATTCTTCCGATCCAAGAGCATGGAATGGTCTTCCATCTTTTTGTGTCTTCTTCAATTTCTTTCATGAGTGTTCTGTAGTTCCTCGAGTACAGTTCCTTTACCTCTTTGGTTAGGTTTATCTAATAGTAGGAGATCTTAACACGCCTCTCTCAGAAATAGATCATCGAAGCAGAAAATCAATAAAGCAACAAGAGCATTGAATGACACATTGGACCAGATGGACCTCATAGATATATACAGAACATTCCACCCTAAAACAACAGAATACTCATTATTCTCAAGTGCACATGGAACCTTCTCAAGAATAGGCCACATACTGGGTCACAAATCAGGACTCAACCGATACCAAAAGACTGAGATTATTCCCTGCATATTCTCAGATCACAATGCTTTGAAACTGGAGCTCAATCACAAGGAAAAGTTCGGAAGGAACTCAAACACCTGGAAGCTAAAGACCACCTTGCTTAAGAATGCTTGGATCAACCAGGATATCAAAGAAGAACTTAAGCAATTCATGGAAACCAATGAGAATGAAGACACTTCAGTCCAAAACCTATGGGATACAGCAAAGGCAGTCCTAAGGGGGAAATACATAGCCATCCAAGCCTCCCTCAAAAAAATTGAAAAACCCAGAATATACCAGCTGTCTCTACACCTTAAAGAACTGGAGAATCAAACACAAATCAAACCAACTCCACACATAAAAAGGGAAATAATCAAGATTAGAGCAGAGATCAATGAGGTAGAAACCAGAGATACAGCAGAACATATCAATGAAACTAGAAGCTGGTTTTTTGAAAGAATCAATAAGATCGATAAACCATTGGCCACACTAACCCAAAAGAAAAGAGAGAAAGCCCAAATTAATAAAATTATGAATGAAAAGGGAGAGATCACAACTAACACCAAGGAAGTAGTAACAATCATCAGAAGTTATTATCAACAGTTATATGCCAATAAGCTAAGTAACCTAGATGAAATGGATGCATTCCTGGAAAACTATAAACTCCAAAAATTGAACCAGGAAGAAATTGACAATCTGAATAGACTGATATCTAGTAATGAGATTGAAGCAGTGATCAAAACCCTCCCTTGGGGCACCTGGGTGGCTCAGTGGGTTAAGCCGCTACCTTCGGCTCAGGTCATGATCTTGGAGTCCTGGGATTGAGCCCCACATCGGGCTCTCTGCTCTCTCGGGGAGCCTGCTTCCTCCTCTCTCTCTGCCTGCCTCTCTGCCTGCTTATGATCTCTCTGTCAAAAAAAAAAAAAAAAAAAAAAAAAAAAAACCTCCCAAAAAACAAGAGCCCAGGACCTGACAGATTCCCTGGGGAATTCTACCAAACTTTCAAAGAAGAAATAACACCTATTCTCCTGAAGCTGTTTCAAAAAATTGAAGCAGAAGCAAAACTTCCAGACTCTTTATATGAAGCCAGCATTTCCCTGATCCCCAAACCAGGCAAAGACCCTACCAAAAAGGAGAATTTCAGACCAATATCACTGATGAATATGGATGCTAAGATTCTCAACAAGATCCTAGCAAACAGGATCCAATAGCACATTAAAAAGATTATCCACCATGACCAGGTGGGACTCATCCCTGGGCTACAAGGATGGTTCAACATTTGCAAATCAATCAATGTGATAGAACACATTAATAAGAGAAGAGAGAAGAACCACATGGTCCTCTCAATTGATGCAGAAAAAGCATGTGACAAAATCCAGCATCCTTTCCTGATTAAAACGCTTCAAAGTATAGGGATAGAGGGAACATTCCTGAACTTCATAAAATCTATCTATGAAAGACCCACAGCAAATATCCTCTTCAATGGGAAAAAGCTTGCAGCCTTCCCGTTGAGATCAGGAACACGACAAGGATGCCCACTCTCACCACTCTTATTCAACATAGTATTAGAAGTCCTAGCAACAGCAATCAGACAACAAAGAGAAATAAAAGGTATCAAAATTGGCAATGAAGAAGTCAAACTCTCTCTCTTCACAGATGACATGATTCTTTATATGGAAAACCCAAAGGACTCCACCCCCAAACTACTAGAACTCATACAGCAATTCAGCAACGTGGCAGGATACAAAGTCAATGTACAGAAATCTGTGGCTTTTTTATACACTAACAATGAAAATACAGAAAGGGAAATTAGAGAATCGATTCCACTTACTATAGCACCAAGAACCATAAGATACCTGGGAATAAACCTAACCAAAGAGGTAACGAAACAGGACATTCTTAAGAAATGAAAGGTTTGGGGCACCTGGGTGGCTCAGTGGGTTAAAGCCTCTGCCTTTGGCTCAGGTCATGATCCCAGGGTCCTGGGATCAAGCCCTGCATTGGGCTCTCTGCTTGGCAGGGAGCCTACTTCCCTTCCTCTCTCTCTGCCTGCCTCTCTGCCTTCTTGTGATCTCTGTCTGTCAAATAAATAAATAAAATCTTAAAAAAAAAAAAAAAGGAAATGAAAGGCTCACTAGACAGGTAAAGGGGCTGGAGTCAAAAGTGCTGGTTTTGTGTCCTTGTCCCCTGATGCATCCCATGACACCCAACCCCTCCCCTCACAGAAGGCAAACTTCCATAGAATAATGTACCCTTATTATGTTGCAAATGAAAGATTAAAACCAGTTTCCAGTTGGGGAAAATACAACATAGGATGTGCAGCCAGATGACTTGGTGTGGAGTCCCACAGTGCCATTTACCAATTATGCAAATTTGGACAAGTTACTTAATTCCTTTAAACCCCAGCTTCCCTTGGGGAAAAAATAATGGGAGTAACTGTTTATCATTTAGTTATTACGGCGATCAATGTATGTGTCTGTGAAAGTGCTACTCTGATAGAAGGCATTATTATTAAAGAGGTGGCATATTGCTGGATTTCCCAGCTCTTCCTCTGTCTCCCATGTTTTCAGTAGCGGTGGCAGTCCCTATTCAGTGCAACTGTTCCTGCTGGTGGTGTCATCGCCCCTTCCAAAGCTCTCTTTTGTCAGAGAGAGTTATTTGTAGTGAGTGATGCTCAGTTGCTGATATCCATTTGTTCTGATGGAGAGAGCACTTGGTGGTCAGATGACTTGGGATCTGATCCCAGTCCTGCCGTTGCCCAGCCATGTGAGCTTGGGCAAGTCATAACACCTTCTCTGGGTCTCAATACTATCCTTATTATTTAAACAAGTGTTTGGATTAGGGGAATCTTTAAGGTTTTCTTTGGCTCAAAAATTCAAAATCTATAATTATCATAGACGTTATATGATAAGTTATTAATATTTCCTTAAGTGCTTCAACTATAGAGTGGCCATTTTTTTTTTAACGACCATAAAACTTTTTGACATTCCTCCAATGGAGAGGTGAGATCTATATGCCCTTCCCTATAAAAGTGGGAACACTCATTATCTACAAGCATCACTAGAGCACAGAGGAAATGATACTACGTGAATTCCAAGGCTACGTCATACAGAGGGATGCAGCTGCCTCCTTGCTTCCTAGGTACTCCTGCTAGAGCCATGAGCTTCCATGTAGAAAGCTGCACTGTCCTGGGCAGCCATGCCATGAGGAAGGAAGGCCAAACCATAGGGAAAGGCCATGTGTAAGCTCTTCGGTGGACAGTATCCGTTCAGTCCAGAGTTCAAGTCATCCCTATCCAGAAGCCAAACGTGAATGAGAGATTATTCTAGACCCTTTCAGTCTTCCCCCTTGAGGCCCCAGACATTACAGAACAGAGATAAGCGATCATTTCCATACACAAACCACAGAATCTGGGAATCTAATAAAATGGTTATTTTGTAGCACTTGATTCCAGGGGCAGTTGTTATATAGAAACGATAACTGGAAGAAAGGCTAATAACACTGTATAATATAAAGATAGGAGGTTGTCCTCCATGTCCTTTGCAGCTGTGGAATTCTGAGTTAAAAGAATGTGGAGAAACTGGTCATGAGTTGGGAATCAGTTAAGCACACAGTGCTGTGGCTCAGACCTTTTGAGCATCAGCTTTAACACCGTGCCTCTCCCTGGTGAACACTCTTGGCTAAGCGGGCTTCTGTTATAGAGGGCATTTTGCCTGACTGCTCTGCCTTCCCCTCACCTCTTGTCACCATCGCCATTCTTGCTTACATTTGAGGGTAAAAGGAAGAAGAGGTTAGAACTATTTACTGCTGTTGTTAAGACAGGCCCGTTAAGGATATAGAATGGTCACTGTGCTGTTGTTGGAATCCTATCCTAAATTTGCCCTTCAAAAAATCTTTGATTAGACCAAATCTCACACTTCCTCAAACCGTGCATCCAGTCCTTTCTGTTATATTCCATTCCAGTCAGTGTTGATGGGTCAGGTCCCTTCACAGAATGATGCTGGCTTTTGTGCTCAGCACAGAAACATATCAGGCAGAACTCTGGCTCCTAATTCATCCATCCACAAGTGTATATTGGTTTTTTCAGGACTTAAATCAAGAGAAAACACAGACCAAAGCCACAGTCCTAAAGAACAACATGACCACGGTGCTGAGGTCTGGTGACAATACTCACAGAGAAGAGATTACCTAAGGGTTCGCAGATGGGCACTGATTTCCACCAAGCTCCTGTCTGTTACCCGAGAGCAAGCACTGAGGACAGGACTGTCCACCTTAGGGCACTGTGTCACAATGAGATGGACAATCCGATCTCTTACCTACAGGACGAAACAAATAAGAATTTATTTTCAAGCACCGGGCTCTCTGCCCAGCAAAGACAGGGCAGTGATTCAGGAACGTTTTGGTTAGTGCTCGCTTCAGCAGCACATATACTAAAAAATAGGAATGTTTTGGTTAAAATGGGCCCTTTTTTCAGATGCATTATCATTATCATCATCATACTAACAGCTCTGATCCAGGAGTGCCTGAGGTATGTCAGATTCTGAGCTAGTCACTTCGTATGCACTAACTATACTCCTTGCAGTGGTCCTACAAAATAAATATTAGTGTCACTTTACAATAAGGAGAGTGTGCACCTGGGAGTTAAACGTCTTGCTGAGGCTGTCCCTAAGGAAGGGGCAAAGCGAACAGTCAAGTTTAGAGCTGATGGTTCCAAAGCCCATATTTTTCCCAAAGCACTTTAGTTAAGAACTAACCTGGTAAGAGTCCGTCATCTGATGCAAGCAAGCACCAAGGTTCCCTGTTAATAAAATCAGGCACTACGAGAGACCTTGATAAATTAATGACAGGTGGTGGGTATTAGAGAGGGCACGGATTGCATGGAGCACTGGGCGTGGTACAAAAACAATGAATACTGTTATGCTGAAAATAAATTAAAAAAATGATAAAAGTTAAAAAAAAATAAAAACTTTGATAAAAAAAAAAGAAAGTGGACTTAGTTGTAAGATTATAAAATGAATGTCAGGTATAGGCCTAGTAGGTTCAGTTTTAGGTTATTATTAGAATAAAATCAGTTAAGGAACATTAGGAAAATGAGGTGTTCTGAAGGATGGAAATGCACCAAACTAGAAGCACACAGGAAAATCAGATCTAACTTGTGATTAATGGCATGGATTTGCATGATTTTCCTGCTTCTCTTAACCACCACTCATTATGGTTTTATCACTATCATAGTAATGACTGCTGAGTACTGCCTTACTAGGAAGGTTGTATTCCTCTTCCTGACATTATCATTATCAGGAAAAATCACTAATAATCACCTAATTGCAATGAGGGTGTTACTAGGCACTGAATGAACACAGACTTGGATTCTCCCTCTCATAATTTTTAATAGAGCAGGATCTTGGAAGTCCCATCCCTTTATATACCCACAGAGAAGGGGAAATCAAGTCCTACAATCCTTTCCCACCCTTATATCTATCCATCTTTGTGTCTTTACCTAGATCCGTATTTATCCATGTTGTGAATTTATTCATGATGTATCATATTTGTGCTGTAATAGTTATTTCCTTTACCTTATAATCTGGTTTAAGTGCACATATACATCTGTACTCTTTATGTGAGTGAGTCCAAAGCCCACTTTTCAAACCTTGGACTCTGGACCACAAAGTCTACAGTTTCAAAAGCAAAGAGAGCTGCCCTTCCTCCATGGCAACTTTCTTAAAAACTTACCAAAAGGCTTGACATTTAGAGAATATCATAAAGGGCCTTCAACTTTCCAGGACAAAAGAAGATGTAAAATCACAGGAGAGATCCTGTCCAGGACATCATGTTATGCTAAGTGATTTTCTCATACACTCAGATGACCCACACTTCAAGGAAACCTTAGATAAGAGAAAGTCAAACTTAAACAGAGGGCAAATGAGGAAGTAGCTATTCATTTTAAAATAATTCTAAGCAAAGTTCTTAAATATAAGAAGCCCCCCAAATAAGACTTGACTCACAAAATTTAAATTGACACATCAACACCCAGAGCCCCAAGACCTTTTGGGCCTGGGCTCCAAATCTGTGATCTGGTATATCTATTTTAGTGTTAGAATCTATAGCATTCCCAATATACTAAAATATATAAATCAGAGAGTCATAGAGGTACTTATCCCATATTGTACTTAGATTAACTAAGGAACCTCAAAAATGATAGTGATATGGCATTTCTTAAACTAGCCTCATATCATTTACGTGATAGGCTCTGGCTTTGTACAACATCCATCCTCTCATTCAGGATATCAAGTAACCCAATATGGCACAGGTAGTGCTAATTTGGGAGCTCTTTGTGGATTAGAAGTGAACATCTAGAAATTAAATAAGATTAAGCTTTTGTTATTATGTCAGTTTGCTGTTTTGAGCAAAGAGAGACTAAGAATTTTGAGCTTGTGAAAGACTTCCCCAAACATATCTGAATACATCATCAAGCAAGCTAAGAGCAGACCGTCAACTCTCAATGGGGAATTCTTTTCAAGACATGACGTTTTGATTAAAAGAAAAAGAAACACAGTATTGTCCTTCTCTCATTACTTCATTCTGAGCAGTGTTCAAGGCAAGAACAATTCAGTGCTCAAGATGAAGCTGTAGAAGGGAAAACAATACTAAAGAAGTTTTAATTCAGCTGCTTACAACAGATCACCTTTCCACTGGCTTCTAATCAACCAGTATCAAAAAGCATAAAAATATGTTCTCAGCCAGAAGTGTTGTCCACCCCAAGTTCACGGAATTGCAGTCCACATTCAGTTTGTGAAAATCAGCCTGTCCCATGGTCATGTCACCTTTTAGTTCATCATACCTGGGAGGGGGGAGTCAGCCCACCTTGTCCTTCCTCATACACAGAAACCAGTGGTTATGGAGATGGTGGGGGGGGGCGAGGGGTAGGGAGAAGTAGGGAGTCAGCACACCTGGGTCCAGGTATACTAGCTTTGTGACCTGTACCCTATCTCTTTCAACCCTCAGAACTTCAATGACTCCACTTGATAGTTGGGGATAGTGTTTCTTCTCCCACAAAGAAGATAGATGGGAAGCTAATGGACTAATGCTTGTAACAAGGGCCTTGTACAGTTCCTGGAATATGGGAGGGGCTCAATAAATGATAACAATTATCACTATCTCTTGTTTGTTCAAGAGTTTTATTGAATTACTATAAATATTAGTTCAGTTACAAAAGTGGCAGAAGATGCAGTTAATGGGTCGACTTTTAGGTCTGTCACCTGCCCCATAACTACATGGCACTGCTTCCCTAAGGATATCATATTTGCTTCTCCACAGTTTAAAGCATTTTCTTTTGAGTAGGAAAAAATAATCCAGTGCCCAAACCCCTTTTATCCTGGTACTATGAGATTCTCCCCCCTCCCTCCTTAAATGCACATTTCACTGCATTACTTCATGATAAGGCTGGAAAGCCACAGAAGCATTATTAGTTTTATGTTCTGGAAACATAGAAATGTGGAGACTTCATTAAAAGTCTGGTCCAAGAAGTCTCACCATATTGTGACCAGCAGCATTAAGTGTGGTAATTTCTCATTAAGTTCTCCAGGCTCCTGACCAGGCAGGCCTCAGAAAGCCTGGGGACTCTCCTGGTGCTCAGGGTCCACAGGTGTGACAGTGCAAGGCCAGGAGACCTACACCCTTGGCGGTAAGAGCAAGGCAGCCAAATACTTGCATTTTGCAGAGACTAAGGAAGAAAAGAAAGAAGAATTAGCAAAATTTACCACGTTCCGTGATCCGCTGCACCCGAGAAGATCCCTTATGTCACCTGTGTGACATTTTTACTTTTTCATGGTGGAAAGCCTGACATCTTTACTTTTTCATGGTGGGAAGCTTCCATGGTGGAAAGCCTGCATATCGAGAAGTCAGTATATGATGCTGATAACATGGAATTGGTAAATTTAATCAACAGATGAGTAAAATTCCTTAAGAGTGGAAGTATTTTTTGCAAAAAACAAGTCATGTTGATTCCCCTTATTCCTGACATTCACATTCTGTACAGTTGCTACAAACACTGGATTAATGAATACTTAATCATTGCTTCTAAAGGAAATGAAAGGTTAGGTTCCTGCAAGCCTCTGGTCATGACATTTTTGTCAGCTGGTCAATACATAACCTGTTTTATGTGTGTTTTGGTTTAAAGACACTTATTTCTTTATTGAAGATTTTATTTATTTATGAGAGAGAGAGAGAGGACACCCGAGAGCATGAGCTAGGGGAGAAGCAGACCTCTGGCTGAGCAGGGAGCCCAACATGGAGCTTGGTTCCAGGACGCTGAGACCATGACCTGAGCCGAAGGCAGACACTCAACCAACGGAGCCACCCAGGCACCCCCAAGACGCCTATTTTAAGATATATATTACCGATTCATCAGCATTGGACTCTTGGCCAAAGCTATAACTCCTGCTGAAATAAATTAAGCTGACACATACTTCTTCTCCATAAGACACTCTACAGCCTCTTGCCCTTAGGAACACTGCACAGCACTTCAGTATTATGCTTGGGGACCATCTTAAGCAATGAAATCAACAACTACAACAAAAGCACAAAAATGTGAAGAACATGGCATTAAGTGGACTGCCTCAGGGACACTTTTACACTATGAGAACTGAAACAAAAAGGCAGAGCCTCACACTGTTGGATGTCATCTCAGAACACGCACGGCAGGCAACGCAGGTTTGTTACCAGGGAGGCACCTTGACTGTTGATTTGGGAATTACAGATAAATTTTAGCAAATAGGCAATTTCACAAATATGGCATCCCCAAATGAAGATCGACAATATCAATACAATAAAATCAGCAATAATAGATGAGGATAAAGGCAGCTGCCAGGAGAAGCAACATAACCTTAGCTTGTGCTAAGGACCCCTGAATTACAGGAAACCATGCTCAAGGGCAGTGCAGGTTCATCAAAATATCGTCACATTTCTTACAGATTGATACTGCACAGAAATATGAAACCATCTCATGCTCAAATTACTTACAGGACATATAAAGCCTGTCTGATTGCTGCAAAGCACTAAGGCTTGAAAGTGTGCAGTATCTATCACGTGGCTGGCACTGGTCTACTTTTCACACACATTTGTCTGACTGGGGTTACTACTTGCTGTGCTTTAGGAGCCTCGTCTTAGAGAATTTTGGTTCAGGGCAGAAGCAGGGGAAGGTGGTTAGCAATAACGTGTCTACTAGGTATAAGGCTACAAGATCAAGAGTTGGCTCTGAAGGAATCTGGGAGTTTCTGCCAGCTCCTGCTGGCAGCCCTCTCTAAATGTGGTTCTTGAACCAGAAGAACCTTGTTAGAAATGCAGACGGCTGGGGCCTCCCCAGACCTATTGTCTCAGAAGCTCAGAAGGTGGAACGCAGCGCCCTGTGGCTGACAGCCCCCCTCCCCTCCCTGCAACTCTAGCTTGAGAGAACTGGGCCTCAGGAATTTTCCTCATCATGTCCAGATCACTTGAGTCCTTAGCACAGGCACGTGGGTCCTGGATCCATAGTGACATCTCAGATAAGTGAGTTCCTTAGTGAGTAATGAAGCTTTAATTACCTATTTCCCAGAATGAGTACAAAATAATAATCTACCTCAAATGATGGCATGCTTTTAGGACGTTATTTCAAGATCAACTTGTATGAAAATTAATGAGTTATTGTGAAGTATTTTAACACATAGCCTATTATTGCCCCATCAATCAAGATAAATTCATTTGAGTTAAGGAATTTTTTTTAATTTTTTTAAAGATTTTATTTATTTATTTGACAGAGAGAGATCACAAATAGGCAGAGAGGCAGGCAGAGAGAGAGGGGGAAGCAGGCTCCCTGCCGAGCAGAGAGCCTGATGCGGGGCTCGATCTTAAGACCCTGAGATCATGACCTGAGCCGAAGGCAGAGGCTTAACCCACTGAGCCACCCAGGAGCCCCAAGGAATTTTTTTTTTTTAAGGGCAAAAGGAGAGCGTATACTCAGATGTGGGGTGTCTTTATGTTGTGTGTTAGTGGAATTTGTGAGGATAGTTGTGTAGATGGAAGCAAAAGTCAGAAAGAGAAATCTAGCATATTACAGTATCAGAATTATAATGAAATATGACATACACTGTTATAAGAATACTTTTTTTCTTAAAATCACTTCCTAGTTACCTAAATAAATATTTATTATACTGATTGTGCTCTGGCCATCTAGTAGTCAGCTAAAACTCATTATTGTGAGATGTGATCTATATTGAATAAAAGTCAGATTTTACTGAAAGTTCCCAACATAGTAAGGGAATGTGTACTTCAGAGTCAAAGGCCTCTGCCCTTTTTTTTGCAGCCTGTGTTCTTAGGACCCATCCTTTGCCTCTCTGAAGCTCACTTTCCTCATCTTTAAAATGAGGATATTAGAGAAGTCTAGGGTGCCTGATCTAAAATTCTACCTGACGGGGACACTGAGTGGATATGCAAGCATTAGCTTGAGAAGTCGAGTCTCAGAGAAGAGGAAACACTTGAGGTAGAGGCAGAAACTGAAAGCCTCAGGTACAGTTGTTCACTGTTAGCTACTACAAGATAGGATGGGATAGGCAGGACCAGCAGGAATGGTAGCCTGAGGGAAGAAATACTGGGGAGACATCAACGTCAGGGCACAAGGGAATGCTGCCTTCCTGGTCCTAAGGGAGTGTATTTGAATTACATTCATACCTAACGAAAAATATAATTCCCTCTGGAATTCAGCCCAGCTGAAGCCCAGCAAGGTTAACAATTGCCTATTGCCATTCCATTATGATGTTGTTCGTGTACATTTGACCTCATTATCTGTCCCAGTGGCTGTTTTTTCATGGAATATGGTCTCCAATTTAATTACCTGAACCTGGACCCTTAACCTGCTTCCAGCTAGGCTTGTCTGATCTTAGAAAGACCTTGATATTAGTTTCAAGAGATTTTACTCAGCTTTTACCACCTTGTTGGAAAATGTTATTGTTATCCAAGTAAAGCGAGGCCCACAGACCAACAGTTCCTAAGAGGAGGGGCACGCCACGGGACACTGGCCACATGGGCAAGAGCCTTTATGGTGGCTGCCATGGGAAAGAATCGGTGAGGCAGGGTAAGCAGGTTTAGGATTAGTTTGGATAATTTTGGTGGGCTTTAGGGCACAGGGGCTGTCCCTAGTTGTCTGCTGCCTGGCCCTCCTGTGATTGGGACAGGCAAATAGTGGCGTGGACTATAAGAGAGAGGTAAAGAATGCGGGTAGGAGGGTTTGGACTTGGATTGGTTGGTTCACATATGAAAACCACACTTGCAAGTGAGTCCTTTATTCTCTGGGAACTGGAGCCCTGGGAACATCAGTCTCTCTAGGGCCACCAAGGCCCTAGATGTCAAAACACCAGAATAAAAAGTTGTATCTCCCGTGACCTCTTTCCCTCTGGCTATTCTCAGCCTCCTTTACATGGTTCTCAGGTATCCTAAGAGCAAAAGAAGGGAGTGTCTGCACAGAATAGGTGAGTCAAATACCCAAGGAATCGGCTTGTACTTGATGTGGTTATATCCACAGCAAGTACAACACAGAGCTATTTGTAGGAGACCCAAGCTTCAAACCCATTGTCACTGTTCAGTAGCCCCTAAGAATGTCATCAGCACTCAAAACCTCTGGGTTGTTTTGCTTTGTTTATAATGTGCTGACCAGTAATAGTAATACATAACAAATGATTGTGATAACCCAATGAGATAAGGTACTTTAAAACCATAAAGCACTATGTAAGTTTCAGCATTTGTAGTAATTTTAATAACATAAAAGTAGATCAACAGAGGCAAATACTGAAGTGTTTATGCGTGAAATAATGTACCTGGGATTTGCTCTAAATAACCCCAGAAAACAAACAAGAAGTGGAGGGGATTGATGACACAAGATTGATAAAATATTGGTAATATTGAGGGTGAATGATGGGTTTGTGGGAATTCTTTACATGATTTTGTGTATTTCTAATATTTTCATAACAAAAATTTTAAGTACAAGTTGAGAGAGAAAAGAAGCATTAGACTTTAGCTATCACTGGAAAACTGCTATTATGTAAGAACACAAACTCTATTGTACAAGTTTTTTTTTTTTTTCCTATCATGAATCAAAGGCCCTCTTTCCTTGGACTCCTGGATTGCTAAAGCAACTTGATCTTGTCAATGGTTCCAAGTATCTCCAGGCTAAAATTGACTTAGGTTAATCAAATTCTTTTTATAATCCATTTGTGTTAAGCAACAGAATTCCTAATGGTAAAACTATAATCAACATGTTATGACTAGTTTATGATGAGAGGTCCTATTCAATTAGGAGATTTCCCGAATCAAAGGCTCTTCACTCTCAAGAGAGCTTCACTGAATAGCGGTAGAGGTTGCTTAATTAGTAAGGTTAAAACATCCTTCAGAAACAAGGTCGAGATGACATTTCTATCTGTGCCAAGTTGATGAAAGAATCCTCCAAAGACTACACTCAGAAATCTCGGTGTGAAAATTCCTGGAAGACTTACCAACAGAAGGAAAAGGAAAATATGTTGATATTTTTTTAAATATTTTTTTAAAGATTTTATTTATTTATCTGACAGAGAGAGATCACAAGCAGGCAGAGAGACAGGCAGAGAGAGAGAGGAGGAAGCAGGCTCCCTGCTGAGCAGAGAGCCCGACGCGGGGCTCGACCCCAGGACCCTGAGACCACGACCCGAGCCGAAGGCAGCAGCTCAACCCACTGAGCCACCCAGGCGCCCCGAAAATATGTTGATATTAATAGTATCAGTGGACTTTTCTTTAAGCACATTGTTGGCATTGGATTTACATAAGCATTTCCTTAAACTTTCCATAAAGTGATCAA
Organism: Lutra lutra; assembly: GCF_902655055.1. NCBI lineage: Eukaryota > Metazoa > Chordata > Mammalia > Carnivora > Mustelidae > Lutra > Lutra lutra. The sequence continues at coordinate 23,768,318 of NC_062290.1, forward strand.
CTTTTGCTTTGAGCAACTCTTTCCCCAAATTCATTATTCTTGTTTGGAAAAATAAGAATCCTTAAAACAACAACCCTCCCAAAATTAAAAAAAGAAAACGAAAACCATAAACCATAATTCTAAGCCAATCAACAGAGGAAATTAAAAAAGAGGCGATCCTTGGAGAGTCTTCTTTTCACAATATCTGTAAAGCTACTGAAAGAGATTGAAGAAACACTGAGTCAGTCTGTGCAATAAAAGGAGATGACCAACATAAGAGATCCTTTAATCAAAAAGTTGTATGTAGTGACAAAGCACTTGATAATCAAGGTCTGCTAGAGAAAAGGAGAGAGGATGAATCTGTACAAATATACTTGGTGGTATTGGTCCATTCAAACTGCAAGAAATTACTTCCTTTATCTTCCCACAAGGAAACCTCAGTGACAAATCCTGGAAAATTCTTTGCTTCATCTGACGAGTCAATTCTGTTTTCCAAACAATTATATTCTTGGTAGATGACATCAACTGTCAAACCCCTCATTTAACTCTGTATACTTTTTTTTTCTTTAGCTAGCTAAAAACTTTATTTCAAACAAAAATTAAAAACAAAAAGTTGAGAGTTATTTCCCTGGGTGCCGGAGCGGGGAGGGATCAGGCCAAGGAATTCTCTGTGACTGGCTGATACCCTCACGCACTGAAGGCGTTGTGACCGTTCCCTTCCTTGCCCCTGGGATGGGGGTCCCTCCGCAAGCATGAGACCGTGTGCCAGAGCCCACCTAGCAAGAGGAATTCGGCCTGGGCCAGTCGTTGGGAGGAGACAGAGCCAGGCAGCAGGTAGGCCATGGCCAACCACAAGATCCAGTCCTGAGTACCAAGAACCTACTCTCCTCTCCCCACCTCCTGGGACCCCAAACAGAGTAAGGCTGACCTGTGGGAAGGAACTTCATGGACCCTGGCCAGGAGAAGAAAGAGAAGAAAGTCCCAGTGCCCCTCACATCTATTACCTCTGTTCTCTAGAGGGCAGTGAGTCCTGTCTGGGTACTTTAATATAGCTGACAATGATATTAAAATATTGTCCACTCTCTAAAAACAGCTAAATGTTCAAATTAGTATCCGGACACCCAAGTAGTATAAAATAAAACAGGTCACATTATTTAATACTTGCCCACAACCAAGGCTAGCTTGCCCTGGACAGAAGACCTCCAGACCCTTCCTGTACTTTCAAACACCAATTTAGTGCTGAATGTAAATAACAGTTCAGCTAAGAGGGAGAAATGAAAGCTTCACATTTATGGACTGTCTACCTTGTTCCAGGTAAATGAGTTTCATAACTTACATTGTTAATAGGGAGGAATATGGGGTTCAGGAGCTGTTTTGTAACTGACTCAAGCTTGAGCATTAAAAACATCTGTAAGAGGGTAAGTTTCCATGCTTCATGCTCTGTTTCTTTTTGCTGCTTCCAAGGCCAAGGTGAGCTTTACATTACCAGCCAGATATCCAAAGTATCGGCCACTTCCCTCCAATCTTGAAGAGTCACAAATAAGAGATTAGTCTCAAGCCCTGAGGACCATTACGTTAAAAGTGAAAAAATAAAAAGTGGAAGACACCATCAAGCCTGGAGAACAACACATAAAGATGCACCAACTGAAATTAGCATCACCTTGACCCATCCAAGGTCACTGAAAACTGACAAGGTGTACACCTTGCCCCTCACTCCTCAAGCTTAGTTTTCAATGTGTTTTTTCATTTCCACTTGATAAAACAATTAATCTAACTGAAAATATTAACCCAAAATAAAATTCTCTTTTCTCACCCCGAATTTGCCATAATTGTGAATAAACCATAAGAGAAAAGCTTTGTGATTTTTAAAAAGAAAATTCAAGGCATTATATGGCATTATGTACTTGAAAGTACCTTGAAAACTGTTCCAAGGCCTATAAAAACTACGAAAGTATATGATTACATTATTATAGATCCCAGCCAATTTATGGAAAGCAAGTGTGACGCTAGGGTATAAAAGCTGAACCTAATCATAGGCAGGAATTTTGATGATAAGGCTGCATAACAATAAGGTTTTACACCATCTCATGCCTTAGCTGTGGGGTTGCAGCCTGGAAGAACACCACCTGAGGCCAAGTGATTGCAGAAACTGCAGCTGCTGGGACCAGCATCAGCTAAGAGAAATCATCTGCACACAGGCCCATTGCCGACTCTCCTTCTAGAGATTAACTGAAAACCCATTATGTATTTTCACCAGGAATACCCAAAGTATGAGTCTCTGTCCTTCCGTTCTCTCCTCCACCCTCATCCATCCGTTGGGATTTCTGGGCCCTTGACCCAGCCCATCCCTGTAAACCCGTCTAAACCCTTGAGTTCCATTCTATGGAAATACTGCTTCATACTAAAATCTTCTGTGCAGTTATCTGTTTGAAAAATCCCTCAACCTTTCCTTAAGGGAGAAGCCCCGCCCCCACAATTACTTTCCCACATCCCTCACAAGTGGAAATTGTTCATTTTCTCATTGCCATGGAGCTCAAATCTGGACGGAGAATTTTTGTCCTCTGTGTGCACCATCATCACTTGCCAACAATGATCGCCTCCTCTCACATGATACATGACAGCCTCTCCAACTTCCCTTAGATTTCATTTATCACCCTTCAACACATCAACTTCCCTCATCCCTCCATTGCCATCATTTATGAAAGACTTTAGCACAGGCCCAGTCTTCCTCCCCACCCAAGTCCTGCCAATAGCCTAGGTGACTTTAGTAGCCAAGTGGACAGCCCATCTAACATCTTGACCTTGGATTCTCAACCTCCTGATTTCTTATGATCTGTGCACCCCCATCAGCCACTTACTCTGTTAGTATGGCCTTGAACTTTGTCATACCCTGAAATTACTGACTAGGACTTCCCTTATTTAGATCTTGACTTCTTTTCCTTCCAGCTTACAACTACTTTTCTAGCTACTCTCACTGTGGCCATTCTTCCATCTCATCAAGGCCTTCAAATAAATGTCTAGGCGCAAGGGATTTTTCAAATACACACAATTTCTTTAAAAGATAGAAAAGACTTTGTAATGGAAATGTTTATGTGAGCATCTAAAAATAGAGCTCTGGAATTATGGAGATGGGTAGGAAGGGTGTCACAGGCAAAAGTGCAGCACAACCTGCTAGTACTAATTTAGACTGTGCTTGTTATAAAATATGGAATTAATAATCAGAAGCACTGTATAAATGAAGTCCCTAAACAAATACCATGTGTGTATTTGGGGTTCAGTGGAGAGGTAACAAACGCATGAACATGAGCTGATATGAACAGGGGTTCCTGGAGATGATTGTGAACAAGCTGAAGCAAGACTAAAATCAACAAAATCAGGTGTCTGCATGTTGCAGGAGGGTCTGAAAATGTACCTGTAATAAAGTAAGCCTTACTTAACAAAGACAGCAGTGGGAGATGTGATGAACATGAGTCCATGTGAAGATTATAAGCCCTACATGTGTTAACAATTTAAAAACATATGTTACGCCAAAATTGAACTCGTAAAAGCAGAGGTGGTTAGGTAGCATCATAAGAACAAATTAGGTAAATATTATGATATAGAGAATGCAGATTGATATACCTATATCAATAGATCTATCAATATGTATTATGATATAGAGAATGCAATTTTTTAAATCGAGATTTTTAAAAAATCCACCATAAAGCCAGTAGAGGAAGACAAAGCATATTCAGACCTTTAAAGTTTAGACATAGAAATAATGGGATATATATTGCTCCAGTAGGAACCCAAATCCATAAGTTCCCGTGGCTGCAAGAGACCCAGGGCCAGAAGCAGTCAAGAGGTAGACAGCGATCTGGAAGGTATCCAGAGCTACTGCCATTTATCTAATATCCTAAAGCAGACCCCTGGGAATCCCCTTAGTGTCTTCTGTTCCTCATGTACTATTCCAGTTTCTCAGCAAGGTCTCTTCATTTTAACTCATAAATGTCCTACTTCTCTCTGACTTGTCACTGCCACTGCCCTTGGATACCATTGTCTCTGGTCCAGACTGCATCGGTAATAATTACTAGATGAGAGCCCTGCTGTTCAAACATGTTTCCCATGTCAGCGGCATCAGCACTATGTGGGAACTTGCCAGATATGTAAATTCTCAGGCCATAACCCAGACCCCCTGAATTATAATCTGCATCTTAATAAGACTTCCAGGTAATTCATATGCACATACAAGTCTAAGAAGCACTGGACCAAAGGGCATTGGAAACTTTCTTTTAATTTTATGGGCCAGTGGTAGTGTAAAACCAGATTGGCTTATAATGATCTAAAGGTAAAGAGAAACAAGAGCCCTCATTTGTTTTTTTTGTTGTTGTTGTTTGTTTTGTTTTTTAAGATTTAATTTATTTATTTGACAGAGATCACAACTAGGCAGAGAGGCAGGCAGAGAGAAAGGGGGAAGTAGGCTCCCCACTGAGCAGAGAGCCAGATGCAGGACTTGATCCCAGGACTCTGAGATCATGACCTGAGCCGAAAGCAGAGGTTTAACCCACTGAGCCACCCAGGCACCCCAAGAGCCCTCACTTGTTAAGAATACATTTAAATATTTAAATTCTTCAATGAGGAAAGGTACTCAGTTCGTGCTTCAATTTGTTGATGTTATTTGTAACTAAGAGTTCTTTTTTTTTTTTTAAAGATTTTATTTATTTGTTAGAGAGGGAGCGAGCATGAGCACAGGCAGACAGAGTGGTAGGCAGAGGCAGAGGGAGAAGCAGGCTCCCCGCTGAGCAAGGAGCACGATGTGGGACTCGATCCCAGGATGCTGGGATCATGACCTGAGCCGAAGGCAGCCGCTTAACCAACTGAGCCACCCAGGCATCCCAAGTAACTAAGAGTTCTTGAATTGTAGTTTCTGTGTTTGTGATTTGACTCCAGGTGGTGGGAGGGTAAAGAGAGGAATTTTCCTAGATCTCCTTGTGACCCCTAATCTAGCACTATAAAAACCAAAAGTCTTGCTAGTGAAGCAAGTGGGATCTTGAGCAACAACACTATAAAGAACCAGAATATCTATTAAAAATCTGTGTGTTAAAAAACACAGGTGAACCTCAAAACATTAGGTTGAGGGAAAGAAGCCAAACACACACAAAAGATACACACTGCTCTATAATTGCATTTAAATGAAGTTAAAGAAAAGGTAAAACTAAGCTATGGTGATAGAAGAATAAAGAATGATTACTTCCAGGGAGAGAGATGGTAGCTAAAGAGAAACATTAGGGAGCTTTCTGGAGTGATGGAATATATCTTAATGTGGGTGATGTTTATATGGATGTAGACACATACTTTGAGTAGTACACGTAAAGCTTTGTTCATCTTACTCCATGTAAATTATACTTCAGTAAGACAAATATAAATAAATAAAAATCATTGCATTAAATCTGAGTTTCATAAAAGGGAAAACCTGGATAAACTTACTTTAGCACAGTATTTTGAAAGTTCACGCTACCAAGTCATGGCTTAAGCCAGAGGTCAGAGAACCAGAGCCTACACTCACCATATTTATTTTAAAAACAACAACAAAAAGTTGAATTGGAACACAGACACACCTATTTGTTTATAGAGACTATCTATTCTTCTAAGCCTAAAATATTTACTATCTGGTGCTTTCCATAAAAAATTTGCCAGTGGGGCGCCTGGATGGCTCAGTGGGTTAAGCCTTTGCCTTTGGCTCATGTCATGATCTCAGTGTCCTGGAATTGAGCCTGGTCCTGGGATCAAGCCCTGAGTCAGGCTCTCTGATCGCCAGGGAGCCTACTTCCCCCTCTCTCTCTGCCTGCCTCTCTGACTACTTGTGATCTCTCTGTCAAATAAATAAATAATCTTTTAAAAAAAATTGCCAAGTACTGACCTGGGCCAATAGTTTGTAACTTCTGGGGGATTCATGTTTGTCTCAGAGAATCCAGTGAAAGCTATAGATCATTTCCTCAAGAAAATATACAGGTTCTTAAATATAAAATGTTACTTATAATCTCAGGAAGTTCTACCCTCTGAAGCACAGTCATCATCCCCAACTTGAGACCTCCTGTTTGAGGTTTCCATCACCATCTACTAAACCACTCCACTGAGAAGAGTCCACAGGTTGGCTCTATGAACCACAAATGACTGAACTGCCTCTTCACATTCTCATTCTCTCCATGGAACTACTCAGGGTATAGCCAATAATAAAATAAAATTGCCATATCTAGTCCTGCATCAGTCAGCATATTTTGTTCTCCTTCTAGGTGACAGTCTATATACTAATTAGCCTTAGAATTTTTTCTAAAAATGTCTTGTTTGGTACCAAGGTAGACCAAGAACACCAGAAGTGATGAATTGGTGGTCCTTAGCTTCAATTCTAGAAAAAAAGCACATAGCGATAGTTTACAGATAAGGGGTGAACAGTGTCACATTCACATGTGAAGATATTGTCATTTTTATTCAATAGACCAAGAATAGAGAGGAAGTAAAAACATGGGGACCAAACGATGGTGTGTATGTGGATACCCTGAGCTCTTTCACAGCAGGGCCATCCCCACACATCTGTTCAGTCCCTGCAGCACCTTGAATGTTGTAGGAAACTCATAGGCAATAAAGAAATGGATAAATTAGACTAATTTATAAAAACAAAAATCATTATTTTATAAGTGTTTCAGGCTTCCTGGGAGCAACACGATAGTTTAATTCATTTTGCATTACATAAAAAGACAATTATGAGCGAGGAACACTCCTTATGTTTCTGTAATGCTTATTTCATATTAATGTGCTCACACAACATGTATCAAAGGTCTAGTTGGTGAGAGGTCTGCCAACTTATTAGCACCACTTATTGTCCTAAAAGAAAGCATTCACAGAGTCATTTGAGGAGGACATGGCATGTTTTGAGCAATTCTTAAATAATAATAATAATGATTATAATAATAAGAATAATAAGAAAGGATCTTCACACAAAATAAAAACACTCCAGTCAACATGATCTCTGATCTAATGCTAGTTCTACAGTTTTTCATTACTGCCTTCCTAGCTGCTGTACGAACAGCGGGTGGCCTTCTACAAAAGCTGATTAATGCTAGGATCTCAAATTGCTGAAAATTGAAGGAATGTGCCCCATGCTGACAATTTGCTAATCAAAAAATTGTCATTTCTATCATTGTGCAAGGCGTTAGCCTATCTTATTTTCTTCTCAAATGCCATGTTATATATTTTCCCTTCAATGAGATTGAATGCTTTTCCCTAACAGTAAAAAGGTTTTATGGGTTCATCAGGAGGCTAAATCTCTCTAATTCCAATGAGTCAAACACCAAAGTGGAAGGAATATATTTCTGAATACATTTGCTATTTTTGGTATCATGTCAATAACAATCCACAGATCTGTGCTAACATGAACCTCCTAAGTTTATCAAAAAAAGCATTTTATTATCCACACAATTATATTTTTAAAGAAAATTAAATGTGCCAATTCATTTGTGGTCGTTAGCATTATTAAGGCCTCAGAGCAATTGGCATAGATCAGCCTATGCAAAGTGGCCATCTCAGTATGGACAAATGATGACTATCAGAACAACCATATTTAGAAGCCAAAAATGGCTTCTTTAAGTTTGACACTAGTCCCTATGGCTCCTAAGCCACAAGGGACATGGGCCGAACTCTCAAAGTGGCTCTCACCACCCCTTCCCCCATGGCTTGAAGTCAAGGTCCACTTCCCTCTTTCATTAGAGTAAACTGCTAAGTTACTCCTCAAAATCCCTTCTCCAGCTCTACAACCTTTACTTCTCCTACAGACTGAGAGTAACTGCCAATCCTGAAAAACTAACCTTACACTCTCTTAGCATGTCCTCTATGGGTGGTCTGGCATCTTAATTTAGAATGAAAATGGGGATATTTTCTCATACCTTGTATTTTAATGGCAACACAGAGGACAGGATCGAACACCCTAACAGACATAAGAAGAAGGGAGTCAGAACAGAAATGTGCACATAGAACCAGGATCTTAAATGTCTCTACCTTCAGTAAAAGAATAAACTGGGCTCACCCCAAATAAAGGAGACACCACAGAAAGTGCCCATCTGCCCTTCAGTTTATGATCACAAGTTGGCCCTCACACTGCTCGGTGCCCTAAATTTGTACCACTTGTTTGATCTGAAAAACCCCCAAGTCCAGATTTTTTTAAGGTGATTCTGATTTAGAACCAGGAAGAAGAAAAGGCAAATTCTTACTGGAGAAATGTACATTTACCCTGTCCTCCTGGTGTTCTGAAAGGAGCTTGAAACATGAGCCGACATTAAAAACTCAGAAGCCACATGAGAAACAAGGCACCATGAGCAAGAATCACCAGAAACAACAAGTGGTAAAGTCAGACGCACAGAAGCTGCAGATACTGGAACTTTTAGTTACAGAATATAAAATAAGAATATATGATATTTCTAAAGAAATTCCAGAAAATATTAGAAGTATGTACAAATAATGAAAAACTATCAAACTTGGATAGGCAGATTTGAAGAGAGAAAAGAAAAGAAAGAAGAAAAGAGAGAAGGAGGAGGAGAAGGAAAAAAGAAAAAGGAAGGAAGGAAGGAAGGGAAGAAATCCAAGCACGAAAATGTAATAATTAAAATGTAGACTTCAGGGATGCCTGGGTGGCTCAGTAGGTTAAGTGTGTGCCTTCAGCTCAGGTCATGATCCCAGGGTGCTGGCATCCAGCCCCGCATCTAGCTCCTTGCTCAATGGGGAGCCTGCTGCTCCCCCTGCTTGTGCTCGCTCTCCCTTTTCCTCTGACAAATAAATAAATAAAATCTTTTTTAAAAATGTACAATTCAACTGATGGATTAAATGGCATGCAGTGGGAGAATTAATGAGCTAGAAATCGAGCTGAAGGTTATATGCAGAATGCAAATGTTTACAAATTTGACAAGACATTGATCTTCCCAGGTAACATAACACTTAAAAAAATGTTAATAAGAAAATTTCCGAGAGAATTTTTGGAGGAAATTGAGAAAACATTCTAAATATAGTCCAGAAAAATGGAACAAGAAAGAATGGAGAATAAACTGTTTAAAAATAAAATGAAGCACTTCTCCTTTTACTTAATAGAAATATAATAGAGAAATGTGACGTTGACACAAGAATTGGCAGACACATTAATGTAATAGAATGGGTAGGCTTTCTACATATTCTGATGAGGAGGAAAGCTTACTATCTAATAAAGCTTCTAAACCAACAAGATACTATTCAGAAACATATCTAATACTATCTAGCAAATGGTATTAGAAGACTGGCCCCGCTCAGAGAAGTCATTCCAAATCATCTCTTTACACTAGTGACTGAAATAAGTAAGAATGGATTTTTCCTTCTTGCATCTTTATTTTTATTTATTTATTTATTTTTTGTACAAAAATAGTGGTTTTTACTTATTTACTTATTTATTTAAATTTCTTTTCAGCGTAACAGTATTCATTGTTTTTGCACCACACCCAGTGCTCCATGCAATCCGTGCCCTCTCTAATACCCACCACCTGGTTCCCCCAACCTCCCACCCCCTGCCCCTTCAAAACCCTCAGATTGTTTTTCAGAGTCCATATGACATGATTCTTTATATGGAAAACCCAAAAGACTCCACCCCCAAACTACTAGAACTCATAGAGCAATTCAGCAACCTGGCAGGATACAAAGTCAATGTACAGAAATCAGTGGCTTTCTTATACACTAACAATGAAAATACAGAAAGGGAAATTAGAGAATCGATTCCATTTACTATAGCACCAAGAACCAAAAGATACCTGGGAATAAACCTAACCAAAGAAGTAAAGGATCTGTACTCGAGGAACTACAGAACACTCATGAAAGAAATTGAAGAAGACACAAAAAGATGGAAGACCATTCCATGCTCTTGGATCAGAAGAACAAACATTGTTAAAATGTCTATACTGCCTAGAGCAATCTATACTTTTAATGTCATTCCGATCAAAATTCCACCGATATTTTTCAAAGAGCTGGAGCAAATAATCCTAAAATTTGTATGGAATCAGAAGAGACCCCAAATCGCTAAGGAAATGTTGAAAAACAAAAATAAAACTGGGGGCATCACATTACCTGATTTCAAGCTTTACTACAAAGCTGTGATCACCAAGACAGCATGGTACTGGCATAAAAAACAGACACATAGACCAGTGGAACAGAGTAGAGAGCCCAGATATGGACCCTCAACTCTACGGTCACATAATCTTCGACAAAACAGGAAAAAATATACAGTGGAAAAAAGACAGTCTCTTCAATAAATGGTGCTGGGAAAACTGGACAGCTATATGTAGAAGAATGAAACTCGACCATTCTCTTACACCGTACACAAAGATAAACTCGAAATGATTAAAAGACCTCAACATGAAACAGAATCCATCAGAATCCTAGAGGAGAACATAGGTAGTGGCCTTCTTGCATCTTTAACATTGAATCTCTTTTCCTAGTAGCCAATGAAATGAATGACCAAAACCTGAGAAAAGTGAAAATATCCACATCTCTTCAACAACAAACCCCCCAAAAGCAAAGGTCATTGAACACTTAAAACACCTTTGAAAGAAAATAAATAGATTCTGGAGCCAAGAAGTGTCAGTATGACTTGGTTCCCAGTCCCACCTGCAGCCCCAGGATTGGCGCTGGCAACAAAATGCTGAAATTCTCAGCAATTCCTAAAAATTTGAGGAGCAAAATGATTTCTGAACAATGAGTTTGCAAATAAGACAACTTATTCTTTGAAAAGATAAGAAAAAGGGAGGCAAAAAACTAAATACTAACAGCAGATAGTTTGGGGTGTTAAGAATACAGGTAATTGTATTTTCTTAGTACATTTTTCGTTTCCAAAGAATAAAATCAATGTAAATAAATATAAATAAATATAAATATATATGTAAATATAGATATAAATATATATATATCACTATAAATATAAAGAGTTAATTGAGAAAACATTTTAAAATAGAAAAAGTGGACGAATATTAAGTTCAGGGTTTTTGACGCTTTTTTTAAACTAAAAACAATGGAAGAAAACATAAAGGAGATTAATATAACTAAATAGTTTTTATAAATCTGAACATGGGAGTTTTTAAATGTAAATGGCAACCTGGAAAAATGCTTACAATGCTTACAATAGCTGTAATGGAAAGTTAGTACCCCTATACCGAGAGCTCTTAAAAAGAAATAAAACCTCTGAAATATGAACATATATTTCACAGAATAGAAGCAAATAATAAATTTGGGATAAACAAATGTTCTATTGGGGCCCCTGTGTGGGTCAGTTTGAAGGCTTAGCCTTCAGCTAAAGTCATGATCCTGGGGTCCTGGGATGGAGCCCTGCTTTAGGCTCCCTGCTCAGCGGGAAGCCTGCTTCTCTCCCTCTGCCCTTCCCTATGCTCATGCTCTCTCTCACTCTCTCGAATAAATAAATAAAATCTTAAAGAAAATTTCTATTAAATTTTTTAACTCTGCTATCAAAGAGAAACAAATCAAAATGGTGAACTATAACCTAATCCTAAGAAGCAAAAAATTTTATTTAAAAGTATAATAATGCTCAATGCCAGTAAAATGAGGTTTGATTGACATTTTTACATTCTGCTGAAATACATACTGTTACCACTTTCTAGAAAGCTATTTTGCAATATTTAGGTTCATGCCTTTGATCCAGTAATTCCACCTCTAAGTCTCTATTCTACGATTTTTCATCATATTACATATAATAACAAACATTCAGAAACCATCCAAATATCTGTTAGTGAGTTTGTACATAAATTTTATGCAACCATTAAAAGTTATTCTTTCAAGGGATATTTTATGAATTGAGAATATCCTTTCAATGCAGTCAATGAAAATAAAAACTACAAAACTATCCTAGTGGTCATGGTTCTATTTAAATTATTTTTTTAATATTTAGAAAAAAGACTGAAAGAAATAGATCACATGTGAACAATGCTCCTCACAGGGTAGTAGAATTAAGGGCCATTTTTATTTTTTTTTTATCTAATTCTATATGTTTTAATTTTTTTTAAATATATTGTTTTATATTTTAAAAACAAGCATTGTGGGGCCCTTGAGTGGCACAGTCAGTTAAACGTCTGACTCGGTTTTAGCTCAGGTCGTGAAATCAAGGTCCTGAGATTGAACCCTGCATTGGACTCCATGTTCAATGTGGAGTCTTCTTGTCCCTCTACCTCCCCCCCTGCTCTTGCTTTCTCATCTCTCAAATAAATAAATAAAACCTTTTAAAAAATAAAAGAATAAATAAAATATCAATAAGTGTTTTATTTCAAAATCCCTCTGGGTTTAAGAGTCAATTTTCAACAAATATAGAAGAAATTAAATAAAATATAGATATAATAATCTAATATAAACAGAGAAAAGAACTGTGTTATCTTAAAAGAATAAAATCTTTGTTACAAAAAACACTATGCCTTCAGTAGAACTTGAATGGAAAATGTACACATGAAGAAATGCAAAGAACTAACATATGAATCAAGATAAAACCAAGTAATGAAAAACAGGAGTATTAAAGGAATCATGCAACATCTTTTTCTCCCTATCAAATCAGTGATGCTCAATTTGTCCTCAGCCCTCAACTCTCCACCCCATCCCAAACAACAGAGTGGCCAGAGTATTATGAGCAGGCATTCTACTGTTGATGGAGTATAACTTGATGGAATCCTTGAAATCATCTGGAAATGTGAATCAAGATTTTACGGTATTTTCCTGTGGTTAGACCCAGAAATCTCCCTTTGGATATTCTAGCCTAAATACATAGTCAAAAAGGGGAGGTAGGAATCTCTATGCAGAAACATCATTGGGGCTGTATTTACTTTCAAATATTAGAAACCGTTAACTATTCAACATTTGAGAGATGGATAATAAATTTTGGAAACACTAAACTGATTTTAATCACAAGTTTTCAATAATGTAGGAAAGTGTTTTCTAAAATGTTAAAGGCAAGAAAGTTAAAACTATTAAAAATAAACCTGTGTATTAAAACAGTAGAAGCAATATATGCAAATAGTAATAACTGAAACAAAGAAACAAGGAAAATACACTAGAATTTTTCTAAACCGAAGGATTAATATTCTAGAGGGAGGTGAAGGTGAAATTCAAAACCAGCAACAGGGAACATTTTGGAAATCCCTGCCAAGACTTCATCTTCTAGTTTTATCTTTCCATTTAATGTTGACATATATCAAAATTATCCAAGGACAAGGACTCAAAAATGAGATAATTCAGAGAAACCACAGCCTTCTGCCAACTTATTCAAGAAATGTTGGCCTTCTTAATCTTCTCATACACTTTGCCAATCAGAATTCAATTTGATGAGGTTTTTATTGGCCAGCTGCAACTGGTTTTTTTGTTTGTTTGTTTGTTGTTTTGCTTTGTTGTTTTTTTAATCACAAAGGGCCATGCTCCTTGGTGTGTTTTTCTACAAACAAGTTATTACACAATTCACAGCCTGTTGACCTTGGGAGGATTCAGGGTATTCCCCCAAATTATTCCGTGTATTGTGCCAGATTTTGCAAGTGCAAAAGGTAGTCTTGCTTTAAAAGCTGCTTATGGAGACAAGGTTATCATTGTAGAAATACTGGGAAATAAACAGCATATGCTACAGGCATTCAGAGAGGGGATAATCAGTGTAGGCTGAAACAAAGTGGAATTTATTGAGCACATACTAAATACCAGTCACTGAGAGTTTTTTTTTTTTAATAAACTTTCTCTTAATTTTCATAAGAGCTCTCCCTGATAATCATTATGACCCATATTTTATAAGTAAGGTAACTGGGGCTCAGAAAATATATGTAACTTTCCTAAATCCACATAACTAATGAGCAGGCTTATATGATTCCATTTTTTCTCCTGCTACTTAAAGAACACTTCACAGAAATAGTTTTGGTGGGGGGGAAATAACATGTCAATATGTAAAAGGATAGATATTCTGTAAATAAATTATAATCCATCCAATACTCCCTCCTCACAATAAGTTGATCAATGATTAGAGTCAATTTAGTAGAATATTTTTCTTCTTATAAAATAGAAAGGCTAAGGTATCAAAAACAACCACAGTTTTAATTAAGCAAATATCTAGTTTCTCAATTACTCTTTCCAAAAACACAATATTAAACTGATTCCTATGCCTTGTGGTTTATGAAATTATAAGGAAGAGAGTGAATTGAAGTAATGATGTTTCAAACAGATCCTTGAGAAAATATTGAACTCCCAATTCACATCGCACTCCTCATCTGCCATGTTTTTAACACATTATCACATCTAAGTATTATTCAATTAGACTTTCCCAGGCTGGTAACATTGGGAAACTTTATTTTTTTTTATGGACACTGAAATACAAATTTAATAAAACGTGCATGTATCTCAATAAATTGTTCTTATTTTGATTTTTCCTCCCATTTTATTTTCCAGCTACAATCCTTTATTAAGCTTCAGAGAACAACCTACTCTGTTATTTATACTTTACTCTGTTATATATACTTTAATATTAAATGTGTATGGGACACTTTGTTTAAAAAGCAAATAAAAAGTTGAAGAAAAGGCAGCAGGTTCTCTCCACAGGGAGTGGTCATGATAAAAGTCCTGTTTATCCAGGAGTTGTTCATGCCTGGACTTCAGTGCCCTCTGGTCCACACACTGGGCAAGACTCACCAGACTCCCTTGGCATGTCCACAAATCAGAATCAGACTCAAACTCAAGGAGCAAAAATGTTCACCCTCCATATCATCTCACCTCAGAAATAGGAAGAGGGCAACACTGCTCTCCATGAAGCTTCTTTCTAAACGTTTCCCGTAGGGTGTGGAAGCAGCAGCTGCTGCCTGGAGAGAACCGTATCTGAAGGCCGCCCCCCTCCCCCAGTTTGAGACTTCATGTTACTAAAGTCAAACCCCTTCTGTCCCTGTGGAATCCTGTGAGTCTGAGCACCTTCCCACAGTGCCGTTGGCTACTGGTCACCCTACCGTGGTGCGTGGGCAATTCCTCCCCCAAAGTGTGGGAGAATGACAGCTACTGAAAAGGTAGTCATTTGATCTTTCCAGAATGGTGGGATAAATGCATGGTACTAACTCTTTCTTTTCCATTTGATTTCCATTTGATTTCATCAAATCATGATGGGAAAAGTCTCTAGTTATTTGTGATTGGCCTTGAGGTTCTGAACAAGTGAGGGAAAATGTTTTCCACATCTTTCCTTGAGTTGTGCCAGAACACGCTATGCTTGAAACTGGAAAGTCTAGCTTCTATAACTTACTGTGTGCTGGTTAGCAGGTCACTTAATGGCTCTGGGCCTCAGTTTATTCAACTGACACATGTGGATAATGAGTTCTTGATGAAACACCAAATAACATAATACAAAAACCATAGAATGCACTGTGTAAACTGACAGGTGATACATAAATGAAAGGTATATATAAATGAGCTTATCATTATTACCTGTTTCCATGCTTTTTAACTAAAGCTTTAATGGCTTTATCTGTAATCTCCCATCCATTGACAGAGAGTCCTTGAAAGGTGGAAGTTTACCAAAAAAAAAAAAAAAAAAAAAAAGAAAGAAAGAAAAAAAAAGAATTACCTCTTAATAATATCTCTATTTTATTTTTTAAAAGATTTTATTTATTTATTTGAGAGAAAGAGAATGAGAAAGAGAGAGAGAAGGAGAAGAGGATGGTCAGAGGGAGAAGCAGACTCCGCTGAGCAGAGAGCCTGATGCGGGACTAGATCCCAAGACTCCAGGATCAAGACCTGAGCTGAAGGAAGTTGCTTAACCAACTGAGCCACCCAGAGGCCCTATTATCTCCATTTTAAAAAAAGAATTTCAGGGGTGCCTGGTGGCTCAGTGGGTTCAGCCTCTGCCTTTGGCTCAGGTCATGATCTCAGAGTCCTGGTATCGAGTCCTGGGGTCGAGCCCTGCGTCGGGCTCTCTGCTCAGCAGGAAGCCTGCTTCCTGCCTTTCTGCCTACTTGTGATCTCTTTCTCTCTGTCAAATAAATAAATAATAAAAATCTTAAAAAAAAAAAAAAGAATTTCATACCAAAAGTCTGTGGTTCTTTAGTATTTCAAATAGCCTCAAAATATTCAAAGAGGAATTTTGGTAAAAAGTGCACTTTAATTTTGGCTTATCAACTTTGGGGAACATCTCAATAAATCAGGCACAAATATTTATCTTTATTTCTTGGATTTCTTTTCTCTAAGTTTTTCTTTATAGAAAATATATTTTCATTTCAAATTATTTTATTAAGGCTTCAGTTATGTCCAAGGAACATGGTTGTATAAAGGTTATGGAATATTCCTGGGTGTGGTCATTTAAAATATAGTTTCTATCATCACCTCCATGTTCTTAAGCCAAGAATAATTTCCTATAAATTAAAGAAAGCATATAATGACATCATGATCCTTATAAAGATTCTCTATGCTCGGGGCGCCTGGGTGGCTCAGTGGGTTAAGCCGCTGCCTTCGGCTCGGGTCATGATCTCAGGGTCCTGGGATCGAGCCCCGCATCGGGCTCTCTGCTCGGCAGGGAGCCTGCTTCCTCCTCTCTCTCTGCCTGCCTCTCTGCCCACTTTGCGATCTCTATCTGCCAAATAAATAAAAAAAAATCTTAAAAAAAAAAAAAATAAAAATTCTCTATGCTCAACGCTAGGCCAGGCTTCAGCTAGAAATTAACAAAGAAATGAAATACAGTGAGTCTTACATAGCCTTTGATTTTACATTTACCACCATATATAATGGGACATAAAAGCAACAGTGCTGTTTATATGACACATTCCTTCCCACTGGGTGCACAAAATAAAAAAAGCTAAAAGATCATACCCAGTACCAGATTACACTAGCAGTAGGGATTCTTTCTGAAAACAAGGCTCAATATAAAGTCCTTGGCTTAAAATGTCCTATATGGTAAGTTTTCATGTTGAGAAGCATGACTGAAGAACCCTTACTAAAGTTACAAGTCATGGAAATGTGTATCTTACATAATTACTTGGAGCAAAAGAAGAAGACTAAGGCAATAGCCATGGAGATGGAGACTTCCCTCCCCATCAGGCATGCCACCTGCAATTTTGCAGTCAAATGCTCTACCACTGAGCTATACCCCCGCCACCTGCAATTTTGAAGCAGGTCATGAAGGAGTTGAAAATTGCGCCATTTTCTCTACATAGGCAACTGGAAGAAATTAGCGATATTGCTCAGTGCGGCCATTTCCTGGTTTTTATCTGTTATATACATATGGAAACATATAACAGTGGATTCTTGTATTACTTCCCCTTTTAGGAAACCAGTAAAGACACTGATAACTTCAAAATGACACTAAGTGTATTTTGCAAAATTCTTATGGACCCTGTGTACAGACATTATATTTGTGATGATTGACAACACACCTGATTTTGCTGCTTGGGATGGAAAAGCCATTAATGCTTCATTGCCTTCTGCATCTGACATAGATTGACATCAAAGATTCTATTAAAAATTCTGAAAGAGCCTTGCATACTGTTAGGAGAGTTGTCAACTTCGTTAGAGCTAGGAATTGGGTGGTTAAAGGGGCAGGTGGAAAACTAAAACTACTCTGGCCACAATTCTACTCTAGAAAAAGAGATTAAGAGCAGATCAATTATGGTATCAGAAAGGCTGTGCGAAAGTGTCTTGTTTTCTCTTATCTTCTAGAAATGTGCTAGGATTATAATGCCCCATTCGGCGGAGCTTGTTGCTTTGACCATGAAATGGAATCAGTTGCTTTAGGTTCCAGTGCAAGATTCGCTACCTTCCCTTTCCTTCTGACGGGTGCCAGTACTCCACACAGTGCTCGCTCTTTGAGCCCAGGCTCTAGTCTGAGCCAGATGAAGCCGTGGACTGGAGCTTCCAACCCATGCAAGATGGACATGAGCAAGAAATAAACCTCTGCTGTTTTAAGCTACTGAGATCTAGAAGTTCTTTGTTACAATGTAACTTATTTTTCTCAGGACTGATTCAAGGAATCTGGCAACTTTCTATCACCAGAGTATTTCAGCAAGTAGAATTTGCAGATAATCAGAAACTCTGCAGAGCTCTTTTCCATGTTTCTTAAACTCAGATGACCCTTAAAATTTAAATGTAGATCTGTAATCCTTTCCTCACTGTCATAAACAGCACCAGTGATGAAAAGCTTGCCAGGGTGACCTCTTGCTTTAGGAACAAAGGAGGGAATACAATATCAATTCAACTGAAGAGCCTCTGGGAAATCCAGATGCCGTGATCTTGATATCCATCAACCATTACCTGATAAAGAGACCTTCTAGAGTTCTGATTCCATTTATGTATCTCTCTAAGTCAGGCCTCTCAACTCTCAGCTTCGGTTACCATCAAAACAAAAAGTCACAACCATTAGGATGTTAAAGATGATCTTTGCATTCAGGAAGAGCCGTTATGTTAGAGTTGCTTTGGAGCAGATTTAATTTTTGCTTATGCTTTAATTATACAGTTTGGAACTATTTCACTTTCTTGGTGATGGAATTAACTTTTGCATGAAAATATTTATGAGATAAACTATTTGTAAAGATAATGTTCTGATTTTTCCGAAGAGAATAAAATTTCAAGGCAATATATCAATAGGTGTAAATATATCATACCAATTAATATGCTTATATGTACATTGGTTGGTAATATACATATATATACCATAGACATACATGTATTTGTATATATTAATATACTTATCAATATATGCAAAAGCTTGATGCATGTGTTTACGTGACTCATTATGGGTGAGGAATCCATTGCTTTCATCTGATTCTCAAAGAAGTTGTTACTTATAACATTGTAACTACTTCTCTACACTAGGGGTCAACAACCATGGCCCACAGGCCAAATATAGCTTGCCACCTGATTTTGTAAATGAAGTTTTACTGGAACATGACTGGGTTCATTTACTTACATATTATCTATGGCTGCCACAAAGGCAGAATTGAGTAGTTACGATAGATTGTATGGCCCACAAGCCTAAAATATAAACTACCTTTATAAAATATAAACTACCCACTTGAGAGAAAAAGTATTCTGATTCCTGCTCTGGACTCTGCTCGGTCTACAATCAGGCACTCCTGGCTATGAACTGAGACTAGCAGGTCTGACTCTACAAAAATCATTGCTCGATTAGAGCCGAACATTAAACCCAGAAAAAAAATCCTCACTGTTTCTTTCTGCAGGAAACAGATAGAAGGCAGAGGGCAATGAGACTCTGGGTCCCAAAACAGACTCTACTACTTACCAGATGTGTGAAGTTAGACCAGTTACTGAATCTCACTGTGCCTCAGTTTACTCCTCAGCAAAATGAAGAGAATAAGAATTCCTACGTCATAGGGATTAATATAATGCATAAATAGCACTTAGAACAGTGGCTTGCATAAAATAACAAGAAATGTTATTTCAAAAAACGTATTATCAATGAATGAATTGGAGGAATGGCAGGGGAATTGTTGGTGCGTTACCTTGAAGCTGCTTGTGTGCAAGCCATCACGCCCACATCTGTGGCTTGGAGCCAATTTACGTCCACAGCTGTAAGTCTGTGGCAAAGGTCCCCTGTGTGGAGCAGGACCTTGTCTCCTGTAAGCCCAGGACCACTGCAGCTGTCACATTGAGCTCCTGCGTGATTAAAACCAAGGGAGCATTCATTAGAAATGCTTCAGAATCCCTTGAGAATAGGGCATGATCCGAAAGAGAGGTCAGAAACTAACAGAGAGGGTTAGGGAGGAAGAGAATCACCATAGAAGCCAGCAGCTGAGGTATAAACAGCTTGGCAAAGGGGGAAGGAGAATATGATGAAAGGAATCAAAACTAGAATGTCTCCAGGAACCTGGTGGGGGGCTCAGTTAAGTGTCTGGCTCTCGATTTTGGCTCAGGTCATGATCTCAGGGTCGTGGGTTCCAGCCGCAAGTCAGGCTCTATGCTCAGCGGGCAGTCCACTTGAGATTCTCTCCCTCTACCCTCCCCCCCAAAATAAATTAATAAATCTTTAAGAAACAAAACTATAATGTTTCTCTTTTAGCCAGCCCGCCTTTCAGCAGGCCTACTTACTGAAACTGCCATGCCTTCTTTCTAATAGCAAAGGATTTACACTACAGGAGAGAAGGAACTCAAGAGCCATGGTGGGATGATAGGAACTCATTCAAATGGCCAACATTGTGTAGTCATTCAAAGTTATTTTTACGAATAGCTTTTAATCAACTGAGAAAATGTTTGAGTGAAAATGAGAACTACAGAATGTTTTATATATTTTATAATCTCCATTATGTTCTTTAAACATATGTTATTTTAAAATGCTCTTTAGTAAATATAGATTGGGGTGCCTGGAATGGCTCAGTTGGTTAAGCATCTAACTCTTGATTTGGACTCAGGTCACGATCTCAGGGTTGTGGGATTGAGCCCTGCATCAGGCTCTGCACTCAGCGGGGAGCCTGCCTGAAATTCTTTCCCTCTCCTCTGTCCCTACCCTTGTACTCTTTCTAAAAAATAAATAATTCTATAAATAAATAAATATTAATTTTGTAGCCTAAAAGTTTTTTTTTTTTTTTTTAGTATATGTGCTGCCGAAGCAAGCACTAGCCTAAAGTTTTTTGCAGCAAGGCAAACCTAATGCTAGTGGACAGCTCAGAACAGTGATTCGCACTGGGGGATGTTGGCATGGAGATTCTTATTCACCATTAACACCAAAAGCATCATGTGCAACATTATTCTAATTAAACATTATCAAAATTAATTTTTTACTACATTGTGCTTAAAACAAAAACAAAAACAAACAAACAAAAAAAAAAAAAAACAGGGCTGTCCTGGGACACCGAAGAAACAGGCCTGGATTTCCAGCCCTGCCTATTTGTTTACAGAAGGGTTTTAGCCCTTTTTGTGCCCTGGACTCCACTGACAGACGGGCAAACTTATGAACCTGCATCAGAATAATGGCTGCAAATGAATAAAATACAACATATAGCATTGCCGAGGAAGCCAATATATAGAAATACAGGTAGCAACATTTTTAAAAATTTGTGATACAGTAACACATTTGCTTCTTTATTAATACAGCATATAATATGGTGTAGCCGCTGGTCCAGTAATGGCCATGATTTTGAAGTAGTGACAGACACAAACTGCATTTTGAGATTCTGCAGTAACTTTAATGTAAAATGAAAATAAGTATGTCTTCTGCTAGTGACCAAGTCACAGGTATTACTAATACTAGGTGATTAGTTGCCATCTTCCATAGTAGAAGGAGATGCTAAATCTCCTTCTTGGGGTAGAAGTGGAAGTAGACATGTAATCTCTTTTCCAAGTTCACAAGCCCTTTGGATTTCCAAGGTCACAAGAGCCCCAGGTTAAGAGTCGCTACCAAAGTAAGAGCTGCTGAGACTTAACTGTCCTTTTGTTAGGACAAACTGGGAAAGGAAACTTGGTAGGGGGAGGACACGGGAGAAAGCAAAGAAAAAGACTGAGAGAGAGAGAGATTGAGAGACTAAGATTCGGAATGGAACGATTCCAGCAACGTGAATGAAAGGCTGGTGTGTGTGTTGGCAGGAACAGGGGAGAAGTAAAAAGCAAAAACAAAAATGAAACGAGAGCCTGGAAGGAGAAAGTGAGCTTCATTTCCAGGCACCACAGGTGGGGGTGAGTTACGGGGTGTCCTGATCCAGGGGTGTCACCGCTTTCATAGGCAATCCTTTGTCTGCGAGCAGCCCTGAAACCAGACACCCGCAGCAAGGAGGTGGGAAGCCCAGCAAGCCTACCGAAATGCACACCCCCGAGACTGCCAAGGCCGTGACTCAGAAAAACAAATTTAGAAATGATTTCCCTAATTTTTTGTGCCTTCCAACAAGAATCAACCCTGCTTGTGCTGGACAATATTTCTCACGATATTTCTTGGATGAATTCATATTTGCTCCTATTTATTGACCTGAAACTCAATCAATGGAGTGCCTACTCCCACAAAGAGGATTTTTTTGCAAAAACTAACGGAATTATTTCTGACATTTCCCACTTCTTCTACTCCATAATTTATATAAAGACCATGTTTTCATTATGGAAGCATTTCGGCAATTCTGAACACTCTAAAACAGTGATGATGGCTTCAATATAATAATTTTTATTCCATATTATTAGTTTTTTATTCCATATTATTTTGTTCATGTAAGTCCATATTCTGGTATTTGCCAATCACTGAGTAAAAGAAAGACAAAAATAATTCAAATCGATGGATTTTATCCCCACACAGGTCAGTTACTTTAAACAAAACAAGGAAACAACATCTAGTGATGTTCTGTGTCACAGACTATATACTATTAACTCTTGTTGGATGACTTTCAAATAGCGCCTTTGGGGCAAGACAGTGATAAATCAATAAAATGCATCACTAGTGTGGGAATGAATTTTAGTACCTTGATTTAAAGTCAACTAAAATTTAATAGCTAGTGCTTCAAATTCAAATATTTTGTTATTACTCTGGAGTATTTATTTGAAAAGCAGAGGCACCCTCTTCTCATGTAAACCAACAATTCACGTAAGAGTGAGATATTAAGCAGACGTTTGTTCCTTATTTTTTAAATATGTGCATTTCCTTAGACCAGGTTTAGCGTCTCTGCCAGGAAGCCATTCGGGTTGATAACGGCCCATCTTACTTGGAGAAGATGTCTGAGGACCATTCTAGATTGCAGTGGGTCACTTCTGTACCTGCTCCCGTCTAGATACAGGAAAGCCAAGAGATTCCACACACTCTGATTCAATTATTGGCACTGAGGTGGAAGGTTACAGGTTTACGCCTCTCTGAACCATAAAAATGAAACATCTATGTGGGTACAGCCTGGATTATGGGATTTAAAATAATGGTGCTGGGTGTCTGGATGGCTCAGTGGGTTAAACCTCTGCCTTCGGGTCAGGTAATGATCTCAGGGTCCTGGGATCGAGTCCTGCATCAGGCTCTCTGCTCCGCAGGGAGCCTGCTTCCTCCTCTCTCTCTGCCTGCCACTCTGCCTGCCGCTCTGCCTACTTGTGATCTGTCAAATAAATAAATAAAAATCTGTTATAAAAAAATAATGGTGCCTTTTAGCATCATCAGGACAAATAATCTCTTTGTGCAGTGCATATCTGGACATCTGCAGAATCTGTGAAGACATCTTTTTTGACCAGTCTGCCTTTTTGCTTAGAAGTCATTCTGGTGATAACTGCCTAAAGCCACATTCACAAAGTATATGTTTCATGGAACCGACATTGAACAGATTCCATGGGGAAAAGTGGGTTCTGGGCTAGAATGTCTTTTCCAAAGATGGTAGCAACAATATCTCCTCCTTGTCTACATGCTCTTAATGGAACTCTGCCATTGTCTCATCAAGATGTAGAATTGAATTCCCCTGCTTTTGTGGTCTTGGGATCCACTTACATGTGAAAGTCATGCTGCCTGATATCCAAGGTTATAAATCACTGTAGCTTTCGCCTGTGATTGGAAGCTCTGAGCTACCATGACAGAGTCCTAAGACCGTGGGCAGCCATGCTGTGAGGAAGTGCAATCTAGCCTCTGCGAGACCACAAGGAGATACTCCAAGGTGATGTAAAGAGAAAAATGTCCCAGCTGCTCCTGCCACCTGCTGCTCTAGCCCTAGCCACCACCCAACTACACTGCATGACAGCCCCCAAGTCAGAACCTGCCAGGTGTGAGTCCTTCCCCAATTCCTGATCCACAGAAACCAGGAGGTAATGAAATGTTTATTGTTTTAAGTCTCTAAATTTTGGGGCACTTGTTTCGTACTAAGAGAAAGAGGTTCCATCAAAAAATTTGGCCAAAGCTGGGTTAAACAAGACTCTATAGGTTTTTACTTTCCCTGCAGGATTTCTCAGAGCCTTCATATGCAAATGAACATGTGCGTCTCCAAGACTGACATTTAGTGTGCAGAACTTCCTAATTTGTTTCCCCAAGAAACCATTATAGCTACACTCAAGGGATAACTTTGGGAAACACTGGGCTAAAATGATGCATTCTTCTCCCGTGCAGGTTTTCCTTTCCCCCAGTGATCTGAACTCCAGATAATAAGTTTACTTCACTGTGATAATAAATTGAGGAACAAATGGTTATTGGCAGTCAAGAAGGAGTCACCTCTTGGTAACTCCTGTGTGTGATGTAAACTCATTCCAACAGTATCACAGAGCAAACAGTATGAACTCTGAATGTCATTCACTATTTGCTATGCCAATAATAACTCCAGGATATACTGTACTTCCAACGGGTTCAACAAACATTTTGATGTGCTGAAATTCTCATAACCCTCTGGCTCTTCTGACTCTTTCACTTTCAAACTGAAAAGCTCTAAAGTGTTGGTTAGAGAAAGAGAGAGAGAGAGAGGCATTTTGTGCCAAATGTCTTTGAGAGGAATGAAGGAATGATGCAGAAAATTCCACTTAGTAGTATCAGTTCCCCACATGGCTGTAAGATAGAGTGCTTCTCCTGTCCAGAAGATTCTAAAAGGCCAGGAATGAGGATTAAACTGCTAGAGATTGTTGGGAAACTTCTGCCCACTTTCTAAGTGTTAAAAATTAGAGAATGTTTATCAAATATGTGAAATGGGAATTAAGGTAAAGGGATCAAACCTTAATAAATATATAACAAGGGAGTATCACTTTCTGATTTGATAAAAGAGTAGGAGTTACCCATATGATTCCCAGTTAGTCACTATATGACTACCAATGTACGACATCAAATGCTCTAATCCATGACTCAGTTTCTCCATGACTAAATTGCCATTCAGTTTTCAAGCTCTTTTACCTAAGGAACTCTAAATAGAGTCAAAGTTACACCTGCGACAAAGATGAGGCCAAAAAGACACTCCCTTTGGATGTAAAATTGAAGGAGGTGTTCAAAATCTCAGTTATCAACACAAAATATTTAGTGCAAAAGTTTTTTATCAAAATTAATGCAAATGAATTCTATAATGAACAAATGTCAAAATTTCCAATAAAAAGGCAGGATCAATATTACTGATTTTTCTTTTTGCCTTAAGTTCCAAGATACAGTGCTATTACGAAGTCCTTAAAAGTAAGATAAATTGAACACCGATTCATCATACATGATAAGTATGACAGACTAGTGATCAATATTTACATTGTTTTGGGTTCCCCTCTGCAACTGAGAAACACTATTTTACATACAGAGCATATTATTTATTTAAGCAAATTACTTTGGGACTCTGTGCTAGTCAAAACTCTGATAGCCAAATTTAATAGCTATAGATACAGATATGGATATAGAGACAGACATATAGATACAGATATATAGATACAGCTCTGTATTCCTAATGTACTGAAATGGATTTTTCCATCACACATAGGCTTTCTCATGCCTCTTCTCCCCTCCCTATTCTCAGTCTGCTGATCAGCTAAGGTGGCTTGACTGTACTTTCACAGGTTTTAAGTTTAACAGAGAACACACAGGATAGGAACTCAACGACTTTCACAGAGAAATCCTGTGAAGAACAACAACTTGTGAAGAACATGCAGTTTGCATCTCTTCCAAGTGGGAAGAGTCTATCACTTTGGTCAGACTGATTGGGAGAAGATTCTTTCATCCAACAAAGAATTTGTTCTTTTTCAGGATGCCTGGGTGGCTCAGTGGGTTAATCCTCTGCCTTCAGCTCAGGTCATGATCTCAGGGTCTTCGGATGGAGCCCCGCATTGGACTCTCTGCTCACCAGGGAGCCTGTTTTCCCTCTCTCTCTCTGCCTGCCTCTCTGCCTACTTGTGATCTCTTTCTGTCAAATAAAAAAATCTTTGGACACCTGGGTGGCTCAATTGGTTAGAAGACTGCCTTTGGCTCAGGTCATGATCCCGGAGTCCCAGGATTGAGTCCTGCATCGGGCTCCCAGCTCTATGGGGAGTCTGCTTCTCCCTCTGACCTTCTCCTCACTCATGCTCTCTCTCACTGTCTTTCTCTTTAAAAATAAAATCTTTAAAAATAAGTAAATAAATAAATAAAATCTTAAAAAAAAAAAAGAGTGTGTGTCCCTCTTCGATCACAGTAGCTTTGGATAGATGGGTGGATGGATGGATAGATGGATAGACAGATAGAAGATAAGGTCTTTGTTAAATTTAAGGACAAAGATGGTATCGAAATGGATTAAAAGTTCAAAATGATTGTGGTCCACAGATTGGCACTCAGAATTTTAAAAAATAACTCTCTTCTTATTATTATTAAAGTGATATATGCCCATTATAAAAGACTAAGTAAAAGAAGGAAGAAAGTAAAAGCAACCTGCAAATAGGATTGTAAAATACTGTAACTGCTTTGGAAAAACATTTGACAGCCCCTCAAAATGTCCAATATGTAGTTACCATGTGACCCAGCAATTTCCTTCCTAGGTATGTTGACAAGAGGATTGGAAATAAATATATGACCACACAACAACTTGTACATGAATGCTCATATCAGCATTGTTCATAGTAGCAAAAAAGTGGAAACAACCCAAATGTCCATGGATAAACAAAATCTGATTACATCGATAAAATGAAATTATTCATCCATAAAACAAGAATGAAATAATGATACATGCTGTAATGTAGACAAACCTTGAAAACATGTTACACGAAAGAAGCCAGATGCAAAAAAACACTTCTAATTCCATTTATATGAAACATCCTAAACAGTGAAATTCATAGACATGGAAGGTAGATGAGTATTGCTAGATCTAGGCTGGAGGAGGGGAAATGGGGATTGATTGCTAGTGGGTACAGGATTTCTTTTTGGGGTACTGAAAGCATTCTTAAATTACATAGCAGTGATGGTTGTACAACTCAGTGAATATACTAAAAACCGTTGAATTGTATGCTTTAAAGGTGGGAATTTTATGGCTTGTAAATCATATCTCAATAAACCAGTTATTCCTTTAAAACCCAACCATAAGTCTAAGACATAAAAATAAGTACAATTAATATTTTCAATGTTGCAAGTTATGTCCTGGTGAGTATCCACCAATGAGTTCACTCCAAAATAACCCCATTGTCAATGCAGACACAGCCCAAATGCCTCTAAGCCTTTTTTCTCTATAGGCAGGAAACATTACCTGTATTTATATTTCACAGATGTGTTATGGTAGACAGTGATTCAAGAATATTTCTTTCCAAGGTATCCCTCAACCCTAGTTGAAACTGCCCTATACTTGGCTCATCAGTGTATATCAATACTCAGTGGAGAGTCCTTGGTCAATATATAATTATTATAATTTCCCTAGGAGACCAACAGCTTCACTACATTCATGAGAATGTAAATTATATGTATGTTACATATATAATATAAATAGTAGAGACATCATCTTAATATTTTAATTAAAGCTATAATATTAAAAATACATTAAAAGAATAATAGTAAGACCATAAGTTCTTCACCCTCGTGAAATTGCTTTTATTTCCGCATATATGTCTATTGTCTTCTATGGGCTAACAGGATATTTAATAATCGCAATCATAATATAATAATAACATGCCTTCTTTTTTTATTTAAACAATCTCCATGCATCTTTAGCTTTACTATTATTTATGTGGTTTCATAACATGCACTTGTGCAAAGTGAGAATGCATAGCCATGTCCCTAATATTAATATGACACAGAGTAACACCTTTAATATAGAAATACTATGAATAAGGAAATACTAAGTAGTTGTATCTATTTAATATAGACATATGACTTATTTAACCTTGAGTACTTCATTAAGATAAATTTCTGCATGGTGGATGATTAGCTTTCATTACAAATTATCATTTTCCAATAAAAAAATTATAAAAAAAAAACAAATTATCATTTTCCTTTCATAAGGTAACCAATTATAGAGCCACTACAAGGAATGTGTACAATTCTACTATAACATTGCTTATATTATATAGTATAAATTTTTTTAAAGATTTTCTTTATTTATTCAACAGACAGAGATCACAAGTAGGCAAAGAGGCAGGCAGAGAGAGAGGGGGAAGTAGGCTCCTCACTGTGCAGAGAGCCCAATGCAGGACTCCATCCCAGGACCCTGAGATCATGACCTGAACAGAAGGCAGAGGCTTAACCCACTGAGCCACCCAGGCACCCCTATATGGTATAATTTTTAAAACATTTAGTTGGCCTATTTTAGTTGTCCAGAGTTGTTTATTTCATGTATTTTTTCCTGGAATGATGAGCTCTTCTATTTTATGTGTTCCCCTTTAGTTAATTATTCATTCAATATTTAAGACATATGTATTAGGTGTGTAATGTAATATACGGAAATGTCCCTTTCCTTACAGACTTCACAGTCTAGTGAAATGCATCCATATCCTCTTTAGTGAACCTCTGAAGTTTGAATGTCATCTTCATAAATATGAGTTCTTAAAATATTGTATATATCAGCACCTTTGGGTTTTTTAATAGTATAGAAATTTTAAATAGTGTTGAAGCTATCAATCATCCCCTTACAATTTATCTCCTAAAAAATGAAGTTGTTCCCTGCTGTATATTATTGACTAAAGGTTCTAGTCTTTGTCAATTTTTATTATAAACTGATATGAATTTTATATTTTTATTCCAAATGGATTGATTTTGAAACACGATAAAGCAGGGCTTCACCTTAATTTTACTGAAATGTTATCCTGTTTCTATAATACCCTCTATTAAACAACACTTCCTTAACCTTTTCAAACATGCACAGTTTGGCACACATATATATTCATGTATCTATCACCTTATGTTGCTCTCTAATCTGTTGTGTTCATTGATAGTCTCGTTTTTCATTGTAGCAAAATACTGTCTGGGGAATTGTTGGTTTATGGACTAAGCCTGATAGTACACATGATAAAGAACATAGTCCCTGGATGCAAAATTAATAAGATAGTAAGTACGTAATGAAGATTATAATCATAAAAATGGAGCAAATTGGAGTCGGGAGTTAAGTGTGGTGAAACATTCGTTTAAAAAGTCAATCTTGAAAAATGTTACTGCTTGGTCTGCCTCGATGTGACATTTCCTATAACAGTGGACATCACTCAGTAGACAGAAAACAGGACAATGGTGAATGTTGAGAAGGATTAAAGAGCTAGAGGCAGCAAGACATTAACAGACGGGCTCATGCTGGGAAGAAGAAAAAGCAAGTGGTCCAGATAGATATCGCAAAGCTTGCTGACTGAAGTCAGAAGCTAGATCAGCTGGGGCAGGGGGCCAGTGCATGTCACTTGATTTGAATGTTATGGAAAGGCACGAAAAATTTATTTAAGCACAGTTTGCAGCCAGGCAGGGTGAGAAGGCTGGAAATTCAGGAGGCAGCCGTGGAGCAGCCACAAGGGATTTTTATGTATGAAAAGAATAAGAAGGAATGCACGTCGAGCATAAAAAATGGGAAGAGGCAGGGAGGGAGGCCAGGGAGGCGGAAGGAAGGGCCAGATGGATGGATGCAGGTTAAACTGGCAACATGCTGTTGCATTTCTAAAAAAGAAAGATAAAAGATACTTAAAAGACTGTTTTGAACATTATCCATGGAAGGAGTGGCCCTATTTGAAAATATAAATGCAATTTAATTTTTAGTTACTTTACGAAGACCACACAGCATAAGAAATTAAATAGTACCAGCAGTGATTTATCCAAAGCTACAGAACCTGGGTCAGTGGTACTTGCATTAATCTGTTTTTCCAAACATCTAAGACCCTCAAAGCTTCCCAGGCACATTGTTTTCCTACCTGCATCCGTTGACCAAACACTCCAGCGGGCTAGTTTCAGAAGCACCACCTTTGAAAATGCTACTACTATTGGTCCTTTCTTTAGGTCTCAAGTGGGCCAGTTATGCCTTTATGGCTACGTGCCTTGCAGTTCTTAGCGACAGCATTACCCATAAACTGCCAATGGTGAAGATGGTCCTCTAAGGAAAATATAATAAGGAAGTAATTAATGTCGGGGGAGAAGTCTGGAAAATAATGGACGTCAAGCAGCCAGCGGGGAAAAAAAACAATCGTATCCTGAAAATTAACTCCGATTTAGGTTTGACACCCTAAAAAGGTCCAAAGGGGCAGAAAAGGACCACAGTGGAATCTGTTTGGAGGTTCTCCCACAACATTTCTTCTAGATCAACAGGAGCGGTTATTGTCATTAAATGTGATGAACAGCTCAGCTCTTCTAGACTAGAGCCAACTTTCTCAACATGGCTCTTTTTCCCATTGCGCCAAACACACCCTGGGCTATTTCACTAGGAGACTTGTTCCTTTCAAAAATCCCCTGCAGAGCTATGTGACCTCTCGGTCTATGTGAACTCTATCCATGCCTCGAAGAAAGGTCTGAATTTATGGCATCAACTGTTGCAAACAAAGCCTACTTCAAACTCTGAGAAGCTTTTTAAAAATTATTTATTTATTTTTAAAGATTTTATTTATTTATTTGACAGGCAGAGATCACAAGTAGGCAGAGAGGCAGGCAGAGAGAGAGGGGAAGCAGACTCCCCGCTGAGCAAAGAGCCCAATGCGGGGCTGGATCCCAGGACCCTGAGATTATGACCTGAGCTGAAGACAGAAGCTCAACCCACTGAGCCACCCAGGTGCCCCCCCTTTTTGTTTTTAAATAAAAACGTATGAATGGTGTCATGAAAATGATAAGACTTATCTGTGGTGGCCACCTCTTTTCCAAACAGTCTCTGCCCAGATTAAAGGCCATGAATATTGAACATGAAATGGAACACAGTTATTAACAGAGCAACTTCTTGGTAACAACCTCCGTTTGGGGGCAAAGGTCATAGAGCACCAGGTCCTCAGTGAGTCTGGAAATATGACATTGCAGAATTGTCCCTGTTTGTGTCTTCCTGAATGGTAATCAAAATATGAGTGATGGGGGCTCCAAATCATGAGCATACCAGCTCGTCTGGCACCTTACTGCTCTGAACGGCAGTGTTGACATTACCGGGACTTTGTTACAAGTGCAGAATCTGCATTTAACTAGATTCCCAGGGGATTTACGTGCATGTTCAAGTTTTAGAAGCACTGTATATTAAAAAAAAAGATTTGCTGCTCTAGCACACACCCCTCCAAAATATTTCCTGGTATATAAACTAGAGCAGAAATTGTATAAACTAGAACAGAAGATGTAGAGTGTATAAATGGATTTGGGCTAAAAATCTTAAGGGTCATATGAATAAAAGCCCCACTTAACATTAAAACATTTCATTAGTGTAGCCAATATTAGGATATTTTTAGAATATGGTAACAGGCTGCTAATTTCTTCTTCACACTTTTAAATACCAACGGGGCGCCTGGGTCGCTCAGTGGGTTAAGCCTCTGCCTTTGGCTCAGGTCATAATCTCAGAGTCCTGGGACTGAGCCCCGGATCCGGTTCTTCGCTGAGCGGAGAGTCTGCTTCCCCCTCTCTCTCTGCCTGCCCTCTGCCTACTTGTGATCTCTCTCTCTGTCACATAAATAAATAAATCTTATAAATAAATAATAAATAAATAAATAAATAAATAAAATACCAACATATCGGGGAAATTACAACAGCAGTGGAAACTAAAGATATAAATCAATAATATTAATGATGTTTTTCAATCACTGGGAGGAATTAGTCCTAACTGCGGTGTAGATGGGTCATACTGAAACATGATGGCCAGTGAGCTCATGTATGGGTTTCTTAAGAATGCAACACGGTCATAAAAATTCATTATTATACTAGACACCTAATTCCTGAAAGGTCTTCCTCCCTAAGAGAATTATTTCATGGGAATTCTTCAGTCCATCATTGTTGGGTTGACTTTAGAGTCTATAATGCCCAGTAATTCAACTTGGCCATGAGGTCATGAGTCCAGCAGTAGGGCATTGCATCCCATCTTGTCACATGATGAGTAACTGGGGGCATAAAAAGGAAGCAGTCCACTGGGAGACTGAACTTACCCATGTTCTAACAAAGCAGGAGCTACACACTGATTCAAGTTTTTCAGTAGTAAATACACAACCTCATAGAAAACCAGGCAATAGGAACAAAATGACCTGCCTCAATAAAGTAATACTGAGCAGGATAAATGTCTTCTGTTTGACCTCCGGCTTACATCCTGAAAGAGAATTCTAATGTTGGTAGACAGTGAGAGAATCCAAATAAAATATAGGAGTCCTATTGGCTACCAAACATCAGACTGGAAGTGATCTTCCTCACTCAAAGTTCAGAAATCAGAAAAAAAAAGTATGTAAGACATAGTTTTTGAAGATCAAAGAAGGATTAATTATTGCTCCACATGGGCAGGGGAAAATTATTCTTTTTTTTTTTAAGATTTTATTTTTGTATTAAACAGAGAAAGAGAGAGAGAGGGAAAGAGCACAAGCAGGAAAAGCGGCAGGCAGAAGGAGAAGCAGATTCCCCGCTGACCAAGGAGACCAATGCAGGACTTGATCCCAGGACCCCGGGATCATGACCTGAGCTGAAGGTGGTCACTTAGCTGACTGAGCCACCCAGGTATTCCAGGAAAATTATTCTTATTAGTACTGAGGAATCAGATAAATATTTTAAAAATTAAGGAAAAAATGATGAAAAAAGAATTCAC
Organism: Lutra lutra; assembly: GCF_902655055.1. NCBI lineage: Eukaryota > Metazoa > Chordata > Mammalia > Carnivora > Mustelidae > Lutra > Lutra lutra. The sequence continues at coordinate 23,800,855 of NC_062290.1, forward strand.
TGAGACACATGGCTCCTGTAGAAAGGTAAATCACAAGGACATGTAAGAAATGTAGAGGAAGGAATATGGCAGTAGCTAACTAAAACACAGCTCAGGGGCAGCACAGAGCAGAAAACAGAACTAGTGCGATGGCACCAATTACAAAACAGAATCGGTGGGACCAAAGACCAACTAGAAAAGCTCCAGAAGGAAAAAGAGATGAAAATGATTAGACAAACAGAAAGCAATAGATCACACAGCACGGAGATCTGCTGAACTTCAGGAAGGAATAGTGGGAGTCTGAGACATTCTTGCATGAGACAGCCCCAGTCACTCGCCCAGCTTCTTCCAGCTCTGTAGGCCTGGGGCTCTGCCAAGCAGGGCGCACGCTGTGCTTCCGGGAAGATGGTTCAGTCCCTTTGGGGTGGTGGTGACCTCCATACCCAATGGCATTGGGTTTTGTTTTTTGTTTTGCTTTGTTTTTTTAAGGTTTTACTTATTTGAGAGAGAGAGCACAAGCAGCAGGGAGAGGGAGAAGGAGAAGCCGACTCTTCAATGAGCACAGATCCCAGTGGAGGGCTCCATGGGGGGCTTCATGGGAGGCTCCATCCTAGGACCGGAGGATCATGACCTGAGCTGAAGGCAGACGCCTAACTGACTGAGCCACCCAGGGACCACAGGCGACTAGTGGTGACACCCATGCCCAATGGCATTGTTGATGACAGTGATGAAAGAGGTGACTGAATGAATTGGGGTGGGGGGGGTAGCAGTCGCTCTACTGCCTGAGGTTGAGGTCCTGATGGAGCAAGCACATTCTTGGCCCAGGACTGGCTAGGGCTGGGGAGTAGGAGCAAAGATTAGCCACAAGGGAACATGTAGGAACTGTCTGGGATCATGAAAATGTTCTGAAATAAAAAATCCCTGAACTGTACTCTTAGCATGCATAAGTTCTATATGACATTTATTTACCAATAAAACTGTTTTTATTTTATTTTTATTATAATTTTTTTACAATTCTTAAAGATTATTTTTTTTAGTATTATGAATGTTGGTATACCAAATAATTTTATAAAGCAAAGAAGTGATACCTTCTTAACTTTATAAGTTACTTTTTAATTTAATAAGTAGTTGTAAGCCCCCAAAAGATAAAATACTCTTCATAAACTATTCAGCAAATTTACTCTCTCTTTAATATATGTATTAATTTTGGGGGCACGTGGGTGGCTCAGTCGTTAAAACGTGTCTGCCGGGGCACCTGGGTGGCTCAGTGGGTTAAAGCCTCTCCTTCAGCTCAGGTCATGATCCCAGGGTCCTGGGATCGAGCCCCGCGTCCGGCTCTCTGCTCCGCAGGGAGCCTGCTTCCTCCTCTCTCTCTCTCTCTCTCTCTCTGCCTACTTGTGATCTCTGTCTGTCAAATAAATAAATAAAATCTTTAAAAAAAAAAATGTGTCTGCCTTTGGCTCAGTTCATGATCCCAGGGTCCTGGGATTGAGCCCCACATTGGGTTCTCTGCTCGGCAGGGAGTCTGCTTCTCCTTCTCCCACTACCCCTGTTTGTGTTCCTGCACTCATTATCTCTGTCTCTGTCAAATAAATAAATAAAATCTTTATACACACACACACACACACACACATACACACATATAAACTTTCAATTTCTTTTCCTTTTTTAAGATTTTAAAATAATAGTTTTATACATAAAACTATGGCCCCAACTATCCATTATTGCAACATTTAACATTTGCAGTAAAAATTATGCTCTTATACCTCAACATATAAAATATCTGAGCTTTTCTATCCTCAATTATACGTGTAGTATTTGCAACTGCATATCCAGATATTAACAGCTAATCCACGTGATCTCCCTTTTTGTTACACTGATTACATATGGTCATAACCAAAGTGATCACTTGGTCATGCACAAGTCCAAGGACACCAGAAATGCCACTGAAGTGATGATTTAGTAATCAGACTTTCAACGGCTGAGGCCAGAGTTGAAGCCAAGGAGCAGATCTTGGCTGAATAGTGACATTGAAGCCACACTGAGGAGCTTTTCTACTTTATCTGAAATTTAAGTCTTCATATAACGTTTAGAATTAAGACTCAGAGTCTAAAAAGGAAAACTTTCTAAGATAAAAAGAAAGGCTCAGCTGAGAGCTCTAATGAACTCACCATGTATCTCGCAAAAATTAATATTGCTCAGTCTTCAGTTTGTCTTGGCAAGTTTTATATTCATGATAAAAATTGTATAAGTGATAAAATCTTATCTGTGTGGGAAAAGAAAACGAGAAAAACAGATAACTTGCGGAAGAAAGATAATCACTGAACCTAGTCTTCACCTGTGTGAATGTAAATGTCATAATAAAAAGAAGAAATTTTTACACAATTTTAATAGGACAAGTTGAGCTCTCAAAATTATATGCCAAGCTAAGATGTAGCTTTTTGTCAAGGTCAAAGAATTATAATCAAGTGTGTTTATTTGATGCACAAAAGAGTTGGTTTACAGTTACAGTGGATTTCTCTGAATTGCATGCAAACTACATGCAGTTCAGATGAAGTTTGACTTGTAAACAATATTTTTCCCACCTCACAGATCCACACCTGCTGCAAATCTGGGGCCTCGAGTTAATTGCCTTCAGGGACAGGCAAGTAACATACACAAGGGGAGGAGGCCAGGAGAAGTACCGTGTACCATGGTACAACAGCGTCCTCTTTTTGGAGTGTTAACCCTCATCTTGGTACTTAGCTTCCGCATCAGGGAAATGCAGGGGTGCTGAGGACCATGGCAAACATGGGGGGCTGTGCCAGCCAATGGACACTTTTCAAGAATGGGAATCCATATTGCTGAGTCTTCTCATGTTTAGGAGAAATTTGATATCTACATTTTTATATTTTAAAGAATCTTCAGTTTCTGCATCTGAAAATGAAGGGTTTTGTCCAGGATCCGTGGCTATCATGCTATTTCATGCTACAGAAGTCTGTCTTCAAGTTAAATTCTCTGCAGAACAGAAAAATTTGAAACAGAGAGAACCAGATTATATTTCAAATCCCCATGATTTTATGACCCTAAATAAGAGTTGGCCGAGTTATGATCTGGGATCTAGCTGGTCAGCATATTGAATGCCAATTTAACTCATTTCGTTAGCTCAACTGAACAGGCATTAAGTGACTGCTGCGGATGGACACTGTGTCCAGGTCATGATCTGTCCCTTTATGGATGTGGGCTCACACAGCTGACAGTCACACATACTTCCTCCTGGGCAACACCACAGAGGCTGCTGAACATCTTACTCCTGCTTGGGGAGGAGGGACGTGGGAAGATGTCAGCTAGGGGGACATTTCTGCTGTTCCTTACAGACTGGGCTGAATTTTTCCAAGCAGAGATAGGCCTGGTGGTGGTTATCTGGAACATATGAAGAGACACACGTGGGTAAGAAAGTACACAGCATAGGCAGACAGAATGAGACAGCTGGTATACAAAAGGAAACAGCACCCAGAAAGGAAGCAGTAACTTATTTACTGGAGAGCAAATGAGTTACACTAATCAGTTACTTTCTTAGAGTATCCCGCGGACGGAGGAGGAGAAAAACCAGGGCTCAGATTGGTATGATTGCAAATCCTAGCTTACATGTATAAATCATTTATTCAATTATGCTCTTTAAATTAGAATCGCAAGGATTTTACCTTAATAATCCAAATCCCCTTAAATTTTATAAATACTTAAAACACAAATATGTACAGACTTTTATGCAAGATATTAATAATATGGGTTCGGTTCTCATCAACATTTCTAGTCTTAATTTCTAGGATTACGATCTGTGAACTCAAAAAAGAAATTTAAATCACCCCAAACAATTTTGAGGCTACTTTTTCAAGCAATTTTGGGGGCTGTCTCCTCAGTTTGCTAAAAATCCCTACCAACCACAATGATTGGCTGGAATGTAGGCTGAATTTTTGTTCAAAATTCAGTGACACAGAGCCCTCTTTAAACATTGAGCAAGGACTATAAAACTTATAATAGAAGCCAATCGAACATTCTGATCACTGGGGTGAAGTCACAACACGATATAGTTTTCATGTCAGATTTGAGCCTATAAACCCCATCCACTAGAGGGAATTCTGGGTTAATTTCACTTGATATATTACATTTTTAAGATAAACTATATTTTTAATATATATTTATATGTATATATATAATATTAAATATGATCATTTATTTTCCTAGTTAGCTGAAGAGACCTTAGAACTTGAGGGAAACCTGAATCCGTCTCATATTCTTTCTACCTGGCAGGGCCCCAATGTTTTATTCAATATTAAAAAGGCAGCTGAAACAGACATTTCTGCAAAGAAGACATCCAGATGGCCAACAGACACATGAAAAAGTGCTCCATATCACTCGGCATCAGGGAAATACAAATCAAAACCACCATGAGATATCACCTCACACCAGTCAGAATGGCTAAAATGAACAAGTCAGGAAATGACAGATGCTGGCGAGGATGCGGAGAAAGGGGAACCCTCCTACACTGTTGGTGGGAATGCAAGCTGGTGCAACCACTCTGGAAAACAGCATGGAGGTTCCTCAAAATGTTGAAAATAGAACTACCCTATGACCCTGCAATTGCACTGCTGGGTATTTACCCTAAAGATACAAACATAGTGATCCGAAGGGGCACATGCACCCGAATGTTTATAGCAGCAATGTCTACAATAGCCAAACTATGGAAAGAACCTAGATGTCCACCAACAGACGAATGTATAAAGAAGAGGTGGTATATATACACAATGGAATACTATGCAGCCATCAAAAGAAATGAAATCTTGCCATTTGCGACAACGTGGATGGAACTAGAGGGTATCATGCTTAGCGAAATAAGTCAATCGGAGAAAGACAACTATCATATGATCTCCCTGATATGAGGGAGAGGAGATGCAACATGGGGGGTCGAGGGGGTAGGAGAAGAGTAAATGAAACAAGATGGGATTGGGAGGGAGACAAACCATAAGTGACTCTTAATCTCACAAAACAAACTGAGGGTTGATGGGGGGAGGGGGTTGGGAGAGGGGGTGGGGTTATGGATATCGGGGAGGGTATGTGCTATGGTGAGTGTTGTGAAGTGTGTAAACCTGGCGATTCGCAGACCTGTACCCCTGGGGATAAAAATATATGTTTATAAAGCTGTAAAAAAAAAAAAAAAGAAAGGATGAATCCCCAAGTTTTGTAGCAACATGGACGGGACTGGAAGAGATGATGCTGAGTGAAATAAGTCAAGCAGAGAGAGTCAATTATCATATGGTTTCACTTATTTGTGGAGCATAACAAATAGCATGGAGGACAAGGGGAGATGGAGAGGAGAAGGGAGTTGAGGGAAATTGGAAGGGGAGGTGAACCATGAGAGACTATGGACTCTGAAAAACGATCTGAGAATTTTGAAGGGGTGGGGGGTGGGAGGTTGGGGGCACCAGGTGGTGGGTATTGTAGAGGGCACGGATTGCATGGAGCACTGGGTGTGGTGCAAAAATAATGAATACTGTTATGCTGAAAAAAATAAAAAAAATTTAAAAAAAAAATAAATAAAAAGGCAGCTGATCGGATTCTCTATCTCTTAAACCTGTCTCATCACAATTGCTAACGTGGGCCTAGCCTATTTTGCTGTGCAATGAATAATAGATCCAAAGAAGATTGTTAAGTATAATATTGAAAAGGAACTTCAAAATACCCACAGTTCAATAAGATTAAAAATAAGAAAGAAAGAAAAATAGAAATAAACAGAAAAAAAAAAAAAAAAAAAACAGGAAAAAGGGGAAGAAAAATAAAATGAGACCAAAGTTTAGATTAGTTTACAAAATGTAAGTCATAATATCCTATGTCCTATGAAGATGTCTAATTTCACAGATTTAAATCTAGGTTTCCTAGCAAGGAATTTCTAAGACAAAGCAGAAAGCATCACCATACCTTCCATAAAGTAAACACAAATCAGTTACTCAGAACAATGACAAGTCCCCAACAATGACAAGAGCCCTAAGTCCAAGTTCTTTGAGAAATTTATTTCATGGGCACTCATGAAGAGGTCAGTTAATAATGTAGCTATAAAGAATGCTCAGCCCTAAAGTTTAATAATCCATGATATGTGAAGTGGACTAAAGAAGTGCTAAAAATGCAAAAAATAGAGTTCTTGAAGGTGACACTCCTCAGGGAGCCATATGGTGGCTCATAAGTTAAGTCCTCAAAGACATTCATGTACCAATGCAAGACAACTGTTTTTTGCAAGATCCCTCAAAGTAGGCCAAGTATATGAGCAATCACCAGTAATTCAGTTAATCTCTGTGGACTTCAGTAATGGTCAGTCCGAAAAAGGGAAGATGACTGGCAGGTGGAACAGTGTAGATAAACCCTAAGGGTCCTTTTAGCTCTGAAAAAAATGTGATTCTTTTTATAGTTCTTATTGAAGTGTAATTGACATACAATGTTATATTTGTTTCAGGTGTAGGACATAGTGATTCATCAATTCTCCACATTACTCAGGGCTCACCTTAAGTATATCCAGCAACTGTCACCATGTAACATTATTGCAATATTACTGAATGTATTTCCTAGGTTATACTTGTCATCTCTGGGACTTATTATTTTATAAGTGGAAATTTGTACCCCTTAGTCCCCTTCATCTATTTCACCCATCCCCCTACCCACCTTCCCTTTGGGCGATCATCAGTTCCCTGTATTTAAGAATCTGTTTGTTTATTTGCTTTGTTTTCTAGATTTCACATAAAAGTGAGATGGATTTTGTCTTTCTCTGACTTCTTTCACTTGTCATAATACCTTCTAGGTCCATTTACATCATGGCAAATGGCAAGATTTCACTCTTTTTTATGGCTGAGTAATGTGACTCTTGGTGAATTTTTTTTACTGAGCCCCTACTATGTGCTATATCCTTGGATTAAAAGGAATTCTAAACCCACGCACATAGAGGTGCAAACACCCTTTTGAGTATTTCATAATTGTGCTTTTCTGGAGAGTAGATTTGCTGCTATTCCTGCTGTTATTATAGCAGGAAAGAATCCAGTATTTGCACACCAATTGATCCATGAATGTCAACAGAGAGCGGGCACCTTCTGTCCTCCTAAATTGTTAATCTTTGAACCCAGATGAAGGTTAGAAACTCTCCCTGAGTATTTAAAATTCCTTTTGAATGCTTCTGTCAGACTGAAATTTTCAAACAAATATGTAACTGGGTGCATATGCTAAATGAGGCACTCAGCACCTCACTGTCTTAAAGTCTTTGTATTCGAAATCCCAGGAATGTTTCCCACCATTAAAAAGACACAACTAGGGACGCCTGGGTGGCTCAGTTGGTTGGGCAGCTGCCTTCAGCTCAGGTCATGATCCCGGTGTCCTGGAATCGAGTCCCACATCGGGCTCCTTGCTCATCAGGGAGCCTGCTTCTCCCTCTGCCTCTGCCTGCCATTCTGTCTGCCTGTGCTCGCTCTCTCTCCCTCTCTCTCTCTGACAAATAAATAAATAAAATCTTTAAAAAAAAAAAAGACACAACTAGAAATGTTGGGCTTTTGAAAACTTGGGGACAAAACAGTGCAGAAAAGACAGAGCCCCCAGGAACTGGAGGAAAATTAAAGAAGTGGACCAACAACAACTAACAATATTTAAGAAAATTTTAAATCAGGGCTCCTGGTGGCTCAGTGGGTTAAAGCCTCTGCCTTCAGCTCAGGTCATGATCTCAGGGTCCTGGGATCGAGCCCCACATCGGGCTCCCTGCTCAGCAGTGAGTCTGCTTTCCTCCCTCTCTCTCTGCCTGCCTCTCTGACTACCTGTGATCTCTGTCAAATGAATAAATAAAATCTTTAAAAAAAAAAAAGAAAATTTTAAATCTTCAAGATATTGTACAAAATCATTATGTTCCGAACCTCCCCAATGCTACAAATATTTAACTTTATGCATAAATCATGAATGTGTCAATATATATGTATGTGTGAGTGCGTGCACATCTCTTTGTGTATTTTTCCCATAATATTTTTGGGACTATTTTGGGAATATCTGTAAATCTGGCTTAGAACATTTTGCAATCCCATTCTTCCCACCTCAAAAGAAGAAAACTGTGTAACAAAATGAAAAGCACACTCCAGATCATTTTTACAGTTGCAGGACCCTGACATTTTTCTGTAAATGAAGCATATTTTCAGTGTGTTATCTTAGTGATCCCAATTTTCCAAAGATATGAGCAACTCCTTGTAAATTTCCAAACAAAACAAACTCAGTAAGTATGGTAGTTGCATTTCTGAGAAATTCAGCGCATACTAAAACTGTGCAAAAATTACTTTGAGTGTCTATGTAAAGTCATCTATGCTCAGATAATTATAAAGTGCTTTTTTCACCTGCATGGAAGTCCAATCAGATGATAAAATATCATGGGGGATATGTGTTATGGGTTGAGGTGTGATTCCCAAAACTTTACATTTTGAAGCCCCATCCCCAGTGCCTCAGAATGTGACCTTATTTGGGAATAGGTTCATTGCAGATGTAATTAGTGAAGATGAGGTGGAACTGGTGTAGGGCAGGCCTATAATCCCATAAGCCTGTTGGTGGTACCCTGCCCTGACTATCCTCCCCAGCTAATACAACATGGATCTGGGCACAGTCTCAGAGGATAGCTTTTCATACTCTTTTCACTTTTTACACCAACTGAATGTAGTACCCATCCAACAGATTGCATTTTTTGTGCAGTCTTATGCCAAAGAGATAATGTTTTATGCGGAGTGAGGGGAAAGGGCGGGAGAAAGCCATCAGAACCCAACCCATACTGTTCCCCCCCGGGAGAAAAAGCATCAGGCATGCAGCCAGTACTGATACCTGAAAAGCAGCCCCACAGCTCTGGAGAAGTCCTTCAGTCCTTGCTCAGTCACGGCCTGGACAACATGGTGGCAGCAGTGCAGAGAGAGAGAGAATGGGGCTGGTGGCCAGCCGCAGCCACTAGCCAGTCATCCTCTAGGATGCAGCAGTCTGTGATCCAGACCTGCTTCCCTGGGAGTTAAAAATAATAATAATAAATAAAACCAAATACCTTAAGGAGCTCCCCTCCAATAGCACCCTCAGGATAAGGCCCATTCCAGGTGTCCTCTCTTGTGCCATCAAGGTTACTGAGTACCAGCAAGTGCTAGGCACTGTGGTGCACGTGGAGATGTAACCACACAAACAGGTCTCTGTTCTCAGGATGCGCAGCTGGAGGAGGCAGACCTTCAAGGGAGGATCATGTGTGCAAGGTCACCGGCAACCCTGACCAATGCTCAAGTAAAGATGCTGGAAGATTGTATGAAGGGTAATGTCGAGTTAGAGAAGCCTTCCCTGGGAAGAGACATTTGTGCTGATGTGAGAATCCACATGGAAGGGAGAAGGGAAAGAGCCTGGCACAGGGAAGGGAAGAAAGGTTGGTGTGACCTGCATTTGCACAGTGGGGGTGTGAGGTGACCCAAGATGAGGTGGCAAAGGGTCACACTGCATGCGACCTTGTGGCCTAGGATGAGAGTTGGAACCCAGTGATTTTAAGCAAGGAGCCATCTTGAGTTTTAAAAAAGATCACTCTGGCCACCTTGTGGAGATGCGATAGGTCATTCTTAACACTCCCCATTCTCTATAGGGCAAAATGATTTCCAACAACAATTATTATTTCCTGGAGCTGTTTGGGTTTAGTGCAATACCTTTAAATGTACTTTCTTAAGACATCATCTAAAATCAACAGATCACTTTGTGTATGAGCAAAAAGTGGACATATCAAACTTTTGCTGTTGAAAACTTTAAACATATAAATTCTCTATGTGGTTACATGAAATAATGGAACCAAAGTAACTCTTTATATTCCCTGTGCTATGATCGTGTAATTTGGATCAGCCATTTAAATGCTTGAATATGAAGCTCCAGAAGACACACAGTCATGAACTTAACGTTCAAAAGATGGGGATTGATGACGCCATGTGAGTCAGGGGCCCGCTGTGTTACTGAGCACTCAAGGATCCATTTCCATGTAGAATACAATGTTTATCAAAGGGTTAAGAATTGCAAATGGATTCATTTAAATCTCATATATTAATTAATAGAATTCCAGAGCAACTGCAACAGTTGTATACAACTTAGGTTAAGATTTTCTTTTCCACGGGTATCTGGGTGGCTCAGTGGGTTAAGCCTCTGCCTTCAGCTCAGGTCATGATCTCAGGGTCCTGGGCTTGAGCCCTGCATCGGGTTCCCTACTCAGCAGGGAGCCTGCTTCCCCCTTTCTCTCTGCCTACTTGTGATCTCTCTGTCAAATAAATAAATAAAATATCTTAAAAAAAAAAAAAAGATTTTCTTTTCCAGCAATGAGTACTTCATTGCTGAAACCATTTAGAATTGCCTTTGCATGGTGATAATAGGTTTAGTAGGTAACCTATTATCACTACGTTTAGTAGGTTTTCTTACTGCTTTTAAACTCTTTACATTCAATGTACCTCCTTCCTAATACACCCAGGGCACGTCTCCTCTCTCTGCCCCCAGCCCTCAGGACACCACTGGTGTGGAGAATGCATTGAAGGAGAGCAAGACATCTGGAGAAGGCCAGTAGGAGGGAAGCCAGTGGCAGAGAAAATGAAGGCTTTTAGGGCTTTGTGACTGATTGGACATTCAGACGGGGAAAGGAATGAGGCCACGCCCAGCAGTCTGCTGGGCACCCAGGGGGATGTAGATGGGGACTGATGCCACAAGAATGGCCTGGGAAGGGAGGGTTGTGCAGTAGTGCTGAACCTTGATGAGCTCTAACATGGAGAAGGGAGTATGTTGGCAAATATTATTTCCATCTTGCAACTGGAAAACCAAGGCACTGAGCAATTACATCACTTTTCCAAAAGCAACTTAGGAGATACCATGGTTGATTTTTGGCCTCATCTTGCGCACCCAATTACTTGGTCAAACTTTGTTTTGAGAAAGAACCATCTCTCGGAGATATTGGAAAGAAACACAAGGTCTATTACTCTGCACTGCAGTGAGGAGTTGCCTACAGACATTACCAGTGTCTGGTGCAGTTGGAACTTAGAGCTAAAGAGGACATGGTATGAAGAGAGCAATGCAGACTTGCTTCTCTCTGAAAATAGGTTTGTTTTACGTGACATGTGGTTTCAGGAAGTCCAGGAAGGCTACCAAAGATGTAGAAGACCACAAAGCCTGGCATCACCAAAACCAAGAGGAGAGGACATTTCAGGGAGAAAGACCTCTTCTGATATCCCTGGCACCTAAGCCTGGGGTCTTCACATGTGGTAGGGGCTCAATACTTGCAAGATGGCAGGAAGTCAGATAGACCAGAAGTCACACTAGGCTAAGGATCCATCCCCTGGATCTAGATCCAGCTCTAAGGAAACTTAATGTGCAGACTTTTTTTAAAAATTTTTTTTTCAGTGTTCCAAAATACATTGTTTATGCACCACACCCAGTGATCCATGCAACACATGCCTTCCTTAATACCCACCACCAGGCTCACCCAACCCCCCACCCCCGCCCCTCTAAAACCCTCAGTTTGTTTCTCAAAGTTCACTCTCTCGTCGTTTGTCTCTCCCTCCAGTTTCCCCCAACTCACTTCTCCTCTCCTTCTCCCAATGTCCTCCACGTTATTCCTTATGCTCCACAAGTGAAACCATATGATAATTCACTCTCTCTGCTTGACTTATTTCACTCAGCATAATCTCCTCCAGTCCTGTCCATGTTGGTACAAAAGTTGGGTATTCATCCTTTCTGATGGAGGTGTAATACTCCATAGTATATATGGACCATATCTTCTTTATCCATTCATCTGTTGAAGGGCATCTTGGTTCTTTCCACAGTTCGGCAACTGTGGCCATTGCTGCTATGAACATTGGGGTACAGATGGCCCTTCTTTTCACTACATCTATATCTCTGGGGTAAATACCCAGTAGTGCAACTACAGAGTCATAGGGTAGCTCTATTTTTAATTTCTTAAGGAATCTCCACATTGTTTTCCAAAGTGGCTGCACCAACTTGCATTCCCACCAGCAGTATAAAAGGGTTTCCCTTTCTCCACATCTTCTCCAAAAGTTATTTACTATCTTGTTGATTTTGGCCATTCTAACTGGTATAAGGTGGTATCTCAGTGTGGTTTTGATTTGAATCTCCCTGATGGCTAATGATGAACATTTTTTTCATGTGTCTGTTAGCCTAAATGTGCAGCCTTAATCAAATAATTTAACTCATGTCAGATTGGACCACTTCCAGAATAATTATCATTGCCTTCATTTATCGGATTGAATCACAAATTCCAAAAGCAGAGCTGGAAGGGATCTTACACACCATCTTCCTTCTTAGGGCCCTTCAATCTAAGGAAGCCCAGACTAAGAAAGAGCCTCCCCTTCATAAAGGTCACTGTTCCATCTTACAGGTCCATTGTCTTTCTTCATGTGTGGAAGAAAACGAAGAAAGCCACTAGACTCTCGGAATACATTTGTGTACATGTACACACATACACACATACTGAAAATTGTAACTGAGGCCTAACTCAGAAACCTTATCTATTTTTTCCCATCAATCTCTCCAACCTCTTGTACAGTACTGATAGGACCTATTGTAACAAAGAGATAATTAAAATCTCAGGCACAGTTGACAAGACTAAATCTTGCTAACCACATAAACCCCTTCTATGCAGTTAGTGATACTGCACTCAGAATAAAATGAGCATACCACTGGAGAATTTGGACAACCAGTGTTTTCTACTCCAGCCCAATGAAATATTCTATGCTGCTTGATTCTGCAAAAGAATACCTTCAGAAAATTGTTTTGCAGAGAGTAACATAAAAGACATAGTCAAGCCTTGAATAACACAGGTATGAACTACACGGGTCCACTTACACACAGGATTTTTTAATAAATACAGTACAGGACTAAATGTGTTTTCTCTTCTTATGATTTTTTAAATATTTTTTTCTCTAGCTTACTTTATTGTAAGAATACTGTATATAAAACATATAGTGCACACAACATGTGTTAATCAATTGTTTATGTTATCAGTAAGAATTTTGGTCAATAGTGAGCTACTAGGAGTTTGGGGGAATCAAGTTACACACAGATATTCTCCTGCATGAGGGGCCATCCCTCCTCACCCCCACATCAGTCAAGGGTCAATTGCAGTAGAAGTTAGAAATAAGTTCGATCAATTCCAACTCAACTGCTATGACTTTAGTGAAAACAAAGGTCACCAGGTCTCCTCAATTCTCTCTTATTACTGCTTATAGAAATCTGCTGTCCTCTGCATATTCAAGGGAACCCACTATTTACTGTAAATGTTCCAAGACACTATGAATCATTCCAGAGTTTAAGAAGACCATCTCTAATGCTATGGAAACCACAGAGAAGGTTTATGTCAATTTCATGTCACAAGACAGTCTTTCATTTTGTTTCTCCATCACAGGGACCCTGAGCTGCCTTCTGTACTTTCACTGGAATGACAGTGCCCATTCTTCTGTAACCTAGTAATTCAACTAAGACTTTCAAATTCTAACCCATGCCATAGAAGTCTCATACAGACCCATTGTGTGATACTATTTAACGATATTTCATTTCTTTTGATTTTATCTTCTAGTCCTTGGCACCAGTGGGCCTTAAGGGAAATAAAAAGATAAAACTTCAGAAGCAACACCTAAAAAAAAAAAAAAAAAAAAAAAGGCAGCACCTACCAATATAGTGAAGAGTCTGTGGCACATTCTCAGGTAGGTATGGCAGACCCAGGTGTGTCACATATGGTCATGGAATACCACTTCACTGATGCCTCACCCTGACACCTGCTTAGTGCCCAGCAGTTGTCAAATAACCTTTCCACAGCTCCTTAGGAAGGCTGCATAGAATAGTGGAGAATGCATAGGATACAGAGCCAGGGTGCCTTGTTTAAAGTCCTGGATCTGCTATTTATTGCTGTGTGACCTTTTAAGAGTTACTTATTCTCTCTGGGCTCCAGCAACTATGAACCATGGATGGCTTTGTGGGTAAAGAGTAGGCAGTACAACAGCTCACATCCTGGTCTACATTTGGCCACTTGCCAGCTCTCAGTCAATATGGCCTCAAATATCTTATTATAAAACAAGGACAATAATATCTTCCCTGTTTGCACAGTGTTGCTGTTATAAGGAAAGGATATATGGGCTTTAGAAAGTCCTGTGAACTACACAATCTTCAAAGATTGAAGGAACACCCTCCTTGGGCCTCCTTACCTTATCTTGCCTGTTAAGGTCTCATTTAAAAGTCCAAACACTTCTAGAACCCTTTCTCCCCAGCACGGAAAGTACCATCCACAGTCCTATGTTCAGTAGTGTGATTCCAGATGGGTCAGGAACTCCAGAACACTGGGTCTCTGCTGCCTTACAGTCACAGTGAGAAAACGGACAGCTGGGCAGAAAGCTGATCCCTTCCCCCTTCCCTGCCCTCACTCCCTGGGTACACAGGATTGCTTTTGACATATGAAAAAAATCAGAAACTTTCAAAGCACAATAAGTTGGAACATGATTTCTATAAGTTCTTGATCAAGGTTGGCTGACCTTCTTTCTACCCCATGGCAATTCCCTTGCTCACAATCTGATTTTTTTTTTAAGCTTGCCTTTTCCTTTCTCCATACCAGCAGACACCTTTCCTCCTGCTTATGTTTAAAAAAAAGAATATTTATATCCACAGACTTAATAAAGTGTTCTACAAAGGTGAAATTACAAATACTATATTTTAGGTTCTCCACTATCTAAGGAAGTAATGGCAGAAGGTGTTTTTTTCCCTGTTTTAGAATTTAAAAAAATTAAAAGGCAAGAGTCAGAAAGGCTGGGTGATGTGCTCCAAGGCCACATAGATAGTATGTGGCCAAGCCTGGCCCCACACGCCAGCTTGCTGACTCAAGGTCAATATTCTGAACATTACACCTTGTGGGTTCCATAAGAAACACAAGAGGTACAGCCAAGAAGGAACATTCTAGCCACCTATAATAAACAGACAGCCTAAATCCTGAAGTAAACCAGAAAGTTAAAAAAGGAAAAAGGTCATTGACTCCAAGAATAACAGGCAGCATTATGGGGTCATTCAGTCTCCCAGAGTCATGTTCAGAGGGCCAAAAACACACTTTAGGGACCTTAGGATTCCTGGATGCCTCTGTCTCTTCTTCCCTCTATGGTGCCTGAATTCCATACATTTTCTTCCAGTGAAAAATGCAAACAAGTGCCTCCATTTTCTTTTTAGAACTAGGATGGTGTGGAGGTAGAAATACTTCAAAGTACCAATGAGAATATTCTGGAAGAAAAAAATGCATATAATTTTCTCCACTTTTTGCATTCGCTCCAGCAAACAGACAGACAGAGCCAGCTTGGTGCTTGGATTTGTCAGTCAGCTTCCAGCAAGGTTTGCTTTCAGAACTTTCAGGGCAGCAGTTCGGTGCAGTGAAAAGAACCCCAACTCTGCGAACCTAAGCTTCCATCCCAGAATCTGCCACTTAATAGCTATGTGGCCCTGCGATGCATTTATCCTGCCTAGAAACATGGGAATATCTGTTGGAAGGTTATATGCGGTATCACAAACTTTTTTTTTTAAAGATTTATTTATTTGACAGAGAGAGATCACAATTAGGCAGAGGCAGGTGGGGGATGGGGGAAGCAGGCTCCCTGCTGAGCAGAGAGCCCAATGTGGGGCTCGATCCCAGGACCCTGAGATCATGACCTGAGCTGAAGGCAGAGGCTTAACCCACTGAGCTACCCAGGCACCCCCCAGTATCACAACTTATGACTCACAGGCTTTACAGTGTCCACAGACATAATTTCCTTGATTCCCAAAACTGTGAAATGTACTTTATAAATTCCTTTAGAGGAGGCCTGCCTTCTCCTATTTGGCACACTCTGTTCTCCCCTCTGGTCTTATACTGACCTGCGTTAGGGTTTGTGTTCTGTGCCCAGACCTATGGACTTCTTCTTCAGGAGTCCCATGAGGGTGTAAAATCTCCTAGCATAGCGCAAACCCTGAGGCAATATTCTGAGTGCTCTGTGCAACCCAAGAAGTGGCATTCTGCAACTTGAGTTTCAACTTCCAGTCTCTGTTGCTGGCCCCTCCACTTCTCCCCTTTCCCACGATTGGAGTGCCCAGGCATAGTCCTTGGGCCTCTCCCCTTTCTTATTCCCATTGGCAACCCCATCCAATCTCATGGTTTCAATACAATCTACATACTGATGATTCCCAAATGTGTAGATTTTACCTAATGTGTTCCAGAACAGACACATCAGGAACCCAAGTCTCACTTATCTAACTGCATGCACGACTCTCTCCCCTTGACTATCGAAAGGTGGGATAATCATACATTTGTTTCTCTAGAACCTTTCTGGTTTGCATAGGAGAGTCTTGGATTATGCCTGTGGTCCCAACAGCATCCCATATGATCTAGCTTGTGTCCTGGATTTTCCATTTTTTATTAGATTTATTTCCTTTTTTTTAAATAGATTTTATTTAGTTATTTGAGGGAGAGAGCATGAGCAGGGGGGAGTGATGGAGCGAGAGGGAGAAGCAGGCTTCTCACTGAGCAAGGAGCCAGAAGCTAGACTCGATCCCAGGACCCTGAGGTCATGACCTGAGCACAAGGCAGATGGTTAACTGAATGAGCCACCCAGGCACCCCAGGATTTTTCATTTTTAATGAAATATTATCATTATTATTTTATTACAGTGAGCTGGGATGGGTTTGTGAGGTCTCCACTTTGTACTTCCAACTCCTGCCTTCGTTTTGCTTAATAATATGGAAGATACATGGGGAGTAAACAAAGTTTTCACATTAACATGTGGTTCCATTAAAATAACCCATCTCTCTTTTCCCAACCATTTCAAGATGAAACCTAATCCTCCCTCTCAAATACAGCATTGAAGACACTTACTGCTTTAAAGAAAGTCTGGACAGAAGAGAAGGTTAACTCAGGGCACCTGGGTGGCTCAGTCGGTTAAGCATCCAACTCTTGACTTCAGCTCAGCTCATGGTCTCAGGGTTCTAAGATCGAGTTCCATATCCAGCTCTGTGCTGGGTGTGGAGCACTGCGCTTACCTCAGTTGAGCAATCAATTAATCAGTCAATGAAGTTAGAGTTGGCTAACTCCTGGTATCTGGTGGTGAAAGGAAAAACAGTGGAAGCTCCTACAGCAACCAGCCACTTGGTGCACCAGCCAGTGTTGCTCTGGAGGCTTCCGTGGCCTACAAAATGAAGACACAGCTGCCAGTCAGTAAGGTCAGGGGTCAGCGCAGGAATTACAGGTCAGGTGGACATAAAAAATACACAGGAAATAGAGTGAGCACAGGCTAAGAAATTTTTTTTTATTTCTAAGAGTAGTCTTAGTAGTTTAGTGAACTTGGTTACGGAGGTCTTGTCCTTTAGATGGTATTAATCTGTAACTACCTATTTTATTGTTCGAGAACAGTTTTTGAGTTTTTTTTATTTGTTTTTATTATTATTTTTAAAATTTTATTTTATTTTTTCAGTGTTCCAAGATTCATTGTTCATATGATATTTTAAAATATTTATAAATACTTACAGATAGTAAATGGGAATCATTATAAATTTTTACAAATATATCTAATATTTGTAAGTAATATTTGTAAGCTTTATATATACATATATAAATTACAAAACAGTGTGTGAATAGATGTTAAGATTTTTTGCAAGGCAAAAATATGCTTTCTTTCTTCGATGCATAACCTCAAGCAAATTTAGAAAAGTCTGAGTTTTTAAAAAGTGCTTTGTAAGTTAACCTTAATGTTCCGCACTTACATTGAACATTTTATAAGTAAGTCCTCTAAATTGTTGGTACCCCTTGTTCTGCATCACTTGAAGATTTTTAGTAAAATGTTCAATGAATGGAGTAGCAAAAATTTCAGCTTTTACAATTTGCTTTTAAAAGTTTCAGTGATAATAACTAATGTTTAAAGGCAGAAATTTCCTGAACTATATTCTATAAAAACAAGGAGGGGAGGAATTGAAAAAAATTAGTAGTCAGAATTCACATGGGAAATAATATTTAGCTTTGAAATTCCCTAACTGTGCTTTTGGATATCCTGATGTATAGCAATGCTCTTTTCATGGAGCTCCTATTTTTAATTGGATAATTTTATATTCTACATTGAAATGAAATAGATTGAGAAAATACACAAATTTTCACCATTTATATTGGAAAAACATTGAAAATACTTATAAACAAATTATTTGATAATTTTATCTTATAAAATGTTTGTTGAATAAACACAAAACTTATGAAAATATTATAGCTGCTATATTTACAAATTTAAATACAGAAAAATTAGAATTCAGACTTTTGTTCACTCTAGAGGATTTACCATGAGCTCACTAGGTATCCAGACATCTATAAAGAGAGCTGATTTAAAATATGATGGCCTATAGATGAAAATAAATAGAAAGTATCAGTAATTTTAAAATTGTAATCATAGAATGCAACCACTTTCTCAAGCAAAAACTAAGGAAGTTTGTTGCCAGAAGATTTCCCTTGACAGATATGTTAAAAGAAGTTATTTAGAGAGAAGGAAAATCATATAATCAGAAATTCAGATCTGCATAAAGAAAAGAAGACCATCAGAGAAAGAATAAGTGAAGGTAAAATAAAAGTTCTCTTTTTCTTATTTTTAATTGTTCTAACTATTACAGTTTGTTCAAAACATGAAGAGAAATAAAGTGCTTGATTATGTAGGCATACATATATGAAATGAATGGCAGCAAAGATAAATGGGACAGGAAGGAAGAATTAGAATTACTTTGTTATAATGTACTGTAATGTACTCACACCACCTGTGAAGCAGTACAGTGTGAGTTGAACGTGAACTTGGATTAGTTTTAAGTGTATATTGCGAACCGTAGGGCAATCACAAAAAAAAGTTAGGAAAAAAAGTATAACTTACATGCTAAGAAAGGAGAAAAATGAAATCATATAAAACATTCAACAAAACCCACAAAAGGCAGAAAAGAGAGCAGAAGACAAAAATAGGAACAAAGAACTAAGACAACAAATAGAAAACAGTAAGGAATGTGGCAAATATTAATCCAACTATGTCACTTACAACAGTGCAACTGTACCAGTTAAAAGACAGAGATTGTCATAATGCATCAAAATACAAGACCCAAGTACATGCTGTCTACAAGAAATCCACTCTAAGTATAAAGACACTTATAGATAAAAAGTAAATGAATGGAAATATGCTATGATAACACTAATAAAAAGAAAGCAGGAGTAGTTATACTAACTTCAGACAGACTTTAGAGAAAGGAGCATTATCGGGGATAAAGATGGTAATTACATATTATGAAAGGGTCAATTCTCCAAGAATACCTAATAATCCTTAACACATCTGTTCTTAACAGAAGAGCACCAAGCTTATGAGGCAAAAACTGATAGAATTGCAAGGAGAAATGGATGAATCCACTATTCTAACTGGAGACTTCAACAGCCCTCTGTCAGAACTGGACAGATCTAGCAGCCAGAAAATCACTACAGACACAGTTGAACTCAACACCACTGCCAATCAACGGTACACAATGGACATCCATAGACTATGTCACCCAACAACAGCAGAATACACATTC
Organism: Lutra lutra; assembly: GCF_902655055.1. NCBI lineage: Eukaryota > Metazoa > Chordata > Mammalia > Carnivora > Mustelidae > Lutra > Lutra lutra. The sequence continues at coordinate 23,820,463 of NC_062290.1, forward strand.
TTCTCAAGCTCACGTGGAATATGAACCAACACAGACCACACTCTGGGCCATAAAATATATCTTAACAAATAAATTTAAAAGAACAGAAATCTTACAATGTCTGTTCTCATACCATAGGGAACCTCAACTAGAAATTAATAACAGAAAAGTAGTTGGAAAATCCCCAAATGCTTGGAAATTTTAAAATATACTTCTGAGTAACACACTCAGAATATCCAATATGATATTAAAGGAGAACAAGGGTGGATGACTGATACTACCCAACTTCAAGTCTCACTGTAAATCTACAGTAATTAAGATATTATGTTATTGTTGAAAGAATAAACAAATAGATCATTGGAAGAGAATAGAGAGCCCAGCAAAATACCTCTATAAATAGAGTCACCTGATCTTTTTTTAAAAAAGGACAAAAGGCAATACAAAGAAGCGAAGATACTTTGTTTATGAAATGATGCTAGGACAATTGGACAGCCACATAAAAACAAAAATGAATGTCGATATAGACTTTACACCATTCACAAAAATTAACACAGAATGCATCATAAACTGAAATGTAAGGGGCCAAAGTATAAAGCTTCTAGAAGATAACATAGGAGAAAACCTAGATGACCTGGGGTGTGGTTTTGCCTTTATAGATACAACACCAAAGATAGGATCTATGAAATGCATAACTGAGAAGTTGTATTTCATCAAATTTAAAATTTTTGCTCTGCAAAAGACCTATCAAAAGAATAAGAAGACAAGCCACAGACTGGGAGAAAATATTTGCAAACAATACATCTGATAGAGGTCTGTTATCCAAAACATACAAAGAATTCTTAAAACTCAACAAGAAAACAAACATCAGCATTAAAAAATGGGTCAAAGACCTTCACAGGCACCTCACACCCAAGAAGATATACAGGTAACAAGCATATGGAAAAAATGCTCTACACCATAAGTCATCAGGGAAATGAAAATTAAAACAACGAGATACCATTGCACACCTATCTGAATGGCTGAAATATGGAGCACTGACAACACCAAAGGCTGACCAGGGTGTGGAAAAACAGAGGCTCTCATCACTGCTGCTGGAAATGTACAATTACTTTGGAAGACAGCTTGGCATTTTCTTACGAAAGTAAATATGCTCTTACCAACCAATCCAGCAGTTGAGTTCCTTGGTATCTACCCAAAGGAATTAAAAACTTATGCCCATACAAAGAGATGTTTACCACAGAGATGTTTACCGCACTTCACCTCTGTTCATAATTGCCCAAACTCAGAAGCAAATAAAACGTCCAGGAGATGAATGGGCCAACTGTAGTACATCCAGACAATGGAATATTATTGAGCATTAAACATTAAACATTAATGAGCTATCCAGCTCATTAGGTGCATATTACTAAGTCACTGAAGCCAATCTGAAAAGACTACTCACTTGGATGATTAGCTCCTCCTTCATCTGCCCCAAGCTATTCTCAAGGCTGAGCAAAATATTTTTTTTTAAAGTAGTAGAATTTGAAAATCACCACTTTGCAATACCGAAGGGATTAATAAATTTAAGCATTGAATATCAACAGGTGCTAACACGACACCGAAAAAGCAAAATCTAGATATTTTACTTCCTGATGGAAGAACACAAAGCCATTTGAAAGGTAGCTGATAGGGGTGCCTGGGTGGCTCAGTGGGTTAAAGCCTCTGCCTTCAGCTCAGGTCCTGATCTCAGGGTCCTGGGATTGAGCCCCGCATTGGGCTCTCTACTTAGTGGGGAGCCTGCCCCCACCCCCACTGCCTGCCTCTCTGCCTACTTGTGATCTCTATCAAATAAATAAGTAAAAATCTTTTTTAAAAAGTAAGTATAATAAAAGGTATCTGACAAAAATAAAACCTGAATCTGAGTAGACCTCTAAGCCTAATTAATAATGTATAAGAAGTACCGGGGCAGAGAGGCATGTTGGAGAGCTCCAAAAGATACCATCAGCAAATCCAGAATGTGGAAGTCTCCACAACGTCAGCAACAGTAATCTGGATTTTTCCACAAATAAACTAAAGAGTTAAAAAAAAAAAAAAAACACTAAGGGGAGAGGGGAGAACTTACAGATTAAAACAGACTAAAAGATGCATCAACCAGTTGAACGTGTGTCTCTTATTTGGATCCTTCTTTTTTCTAAAAAAAGACTAAAATATAACATTTATGGGAGAAATAGAAGGATAAATATTGGTTGGGTATGTGATGATATTAGCATGTTATTATTAATTGTGTGGGGCATAATGGTATTGCAACTGTGTTTTTTAAGTGTCTGCTCAACGAACTCCAGTACCTTCTCCTCTTCCTCAGGATTAAGAGCTACAGTTCTTACAATAGCTGTGTGGTAAAACCTACACAGACTGGCTCTTTTCCCTGTCACTTTATCTCTTATTATTCTTCCTCTTAGCTAGTAGGTAATTAGGAGCGAGAGAGGGTTCCTGTGGGTGGTGGAAGCCAGAGTACTAGACAGTATTAACCAGAACAAACTAGAAGTCATCTAAAACTGAATAGTCCTAATATCCTAACATGTCTCAGCTGCTCTTCAACTTCCAATACAGAAGCATTTATAAACCCTTTCCCTAAAATAAAATCATAATTTAGATTTAAGTTGTACTTGAAATAAATAAAGAGTTAAATAGGACATTGAGAGGAAGATATGCCTGAGTATATTAAAGGGAGGATAAATTGCAGAAGCTCCAGATTATGAACAAACTAAGGCTTGTCCCTAGCAAATGCACGGTCATCACTACCCCTCCCCATAGTGACACACCGTCTTCCTCCCCTCTCCCACAATAAAGTGCACAGCCCTCGATTTAACTACAGGTGAACAACACATGACAGCTCGAGGTACAGGTCAGGTCGGTGTAGCCCTCCCCTCCCAAGTCAGCGCTAGGAAGACTGCATATTCCTCCACTGCAGCCCAAAAGCTGCCCGTTGAACTCTCGGAACGACTCAACATAACTGTGAAACGAAGCAATCTGGCCCATGTCCACAGACCAAATACAAGTGTGACCGCGCCTCCCCCTGAGGTGGCCAGGTACAGTCACCGCTGGGGAGGGCAGCCTGCGTGACCTGGTAGGAACTCTTAATTACACTTGACACACACGATTGCAAATAGGGACGGGAAGTCACAAGGAAAGCACTGTTGCACCCGTAAGCCCTCTCTAAACAACCAACCAGAAAGACAAGTCCAGGAACTGGCTGTGGACGCCCATTGACGCAAAACCCGGGAGCCACGGTATAAAGTAACAGGCAACCCTGTGGCCACTTAGCAGTAAGACGCTGTGGGGAGTGTGGTGTGGCCATCCGCACAATGCATGTGTGTGTGGGTGTGTACGCACGGTGAGTCTTCTCGAATCCCACAGCTCTTGTTCAGATCCTTCTTTAGTGGCATTATGTTTCCAGGCAGGTTTGCATGGGCCTGAGGTCACAAACAATCGGTAGCTCCTCCTCTCCCCTGCCTTACCCCACCCCCACTCCAGCTGGATCACCTGATGGATGAAGGATTCCTCTAGTTACTGCAAAGCAAGTTCTGCTCCCAGCTGAGCTCTGAGCCCGGAAGTCATCAGTTCCCTGATGCCATTCACCTTGGGCTTCAGTGTTGGGAACTCAAAACCACGTTGGATCTCAAAACAACTACACAGAGAGAGCAGGTTCTCTTCAGCTCTTCCTGCAATTGAGGTTGAGGTCCAAGATCCCAGCATCCAAAGAAGAGAAGCTCTCTGCCAAGTACACAAGTTCAAGAGCAAGAGGGCCTGGAGCCAGACTCCCTCGGTTCAAATCCCAGTTTTGCCACTTCCCGGCTCTGTGGTCTGGGGAATTTCATCCCCATACTTCTATTTCCTAATCAGCAAATGGGGTCAAAGTAGCAGCTTCTTCAGAAGGTCCTAAAAAGGATTTAATTAGTTAATATATTTGAGGGTCTTAGAACAGTGCCAGGCACAAAAGTGAAACTTATTGGGGCACCTGGGTGGCTCAGTGGGTTAAGGCCTCTGCCTTCACTCGGGTCATGATCCCGGGGACCTGGGATCGAGCCCCACGTTGGGCTCTCTGCTCAGCAGGGAGCCTGCTTCCCCCTCTCTCTGTCTGCCTCTCTGCCTACTTGTGATCTCTCTCTGTCAAATAAATAAATAAAATCTTTAAAAAAAAAAAAAGTGAAACTTATTTATGAGTCCCTAAATAAGAAGTAAGTAAGGAGTAAGCAGAAAATACCTTGGGAAAAAAACTCGTGTGATGGAAATAACACTGGAATTGGCCTCTGGGATGGTGGCTGGCATCTCCTTGCTGTACCACAAACTAGCAAATATCTTAGGTAAATCACTTAGAGTCTTTAGAGCTTACTTTCTGGCAATACCAGTCTCTTCCCGGGATTGCTGTGGAAGCCTAGGAGATGTTCAAGATAGTAACATTTTGTAAATACATATTCTACAAATGCTGGGGATATGCCTCTTGCATTTTCTTTCTCTTGCAACAGCTCTATTGACAGAGAATTCACATACCATACAACTCACCCATTTAAAGTGTGCAATTCAGAGACTTTTTGTATTTTCACAGTTTTGCAACCATCACTATAATCAACTGTAGAACATTTTTAACATCCCCCACAAGAAATCCCATCGGCTTTAGCAGTCACCCCCCATTACTCACTCTCCCTCCCCCAGAGCTAGGTAACTGCTAATCTACTTTCTGTCTATATAAATTTGCCCACTATAGACATTTCATAGAAATTGAATAATATAATGTATGGCGTTTTATGTTAGGGTTCTTCGACTTGATATAATGTTTTCAAGTTTCATCCAAGTGGTATTAGTACTTTATTCCTTTATATGGCTGAATAATACTCTATTATATAGATATATCACATTTTATTATCCTCAGTTGATGACCATGTGGGTTTTTTCTACTTTTTGGCTATTATGACTAATGCTGCTCTGAACATTCATGTATGGATTTTTTTGTGGACCTATATTTTCAGTTCTCCTGGGCATATATCTAGACGTGAAATTGCTGGGTTATATGGCTAATTTGATACTTAACTTTTTGAGGAACAGCGAAATGTTTTCCAAAGAGCCTACTCCAGCAGTCCTACCAGTTTCTGCACATCCCTGTCAATACTTGCTACTATGTCTTTTTTTTTTATAGCCATCTTAGTGGGTATGATGAAATGGTATCTCATCATGGTTTTTTTTTTAAGATTTTTTATTTATTTCACAGAGAGAGAGATCACAAGTAGGCAGAGAGGCAGGCAGAGGCGGGGGTGGGGGGAGCAGGCTTCCCGCTGAGCAGAGAGCCCAATGTGGGGTTCGATCCCAGGACCCTGGGATCACGACCTGGGCCGAAGGCAGAGGCTTAACCCACTGAGCCACCCAGGAGCCCCTCTCATCATGGTTTTGACTTGGATTTCCCTGATGGCTAATGGTGTTGAGCATCTTTTAATGTGCTTCTTGGCCATTTGTGTATCTTCTTTGGAGAAATGTCTATTCAGATCCTTTGCTCATTTTTAATTGGGTTGTCTTCCTATTATTGAGTGGTTGGAGTTCTTTATATATTCTAGACACAAATCCCTTACTCCAATATTCCTTATTCCCACCACCTTATTTGTACCATTATTGGCAAACATATTATGTTTCTGTATGTGATAGATCCACAGTACAATTAAATACATATTACTCTGTGTGGTTGCTTTTTAAATCCATTAATACAAGAAAGAAGAAATGTGCATTCATCCTGTTTTTTATAATAACATAATAACCTTTACCAGTGTTCTTCGTTTTTGTCTGTATGGATTTAAATTACTATCTAAATGGTTTGAAGAACTTTCTTTGGTATTTCTTGTAGGGTGGGTTGGCCGGCAACAAATTCTTTATCTTTGTTTATCTGGGAATGTCTGCATATCATTTTCATTTTTGAAATATGGTTTCACTAAATATAAGATTCTTGGTTGAAAGGTTTTCTTGTTTGTGCGTGTACTTTTCAAATTTTGACTAGGACATCCAAATGCCTTCTGGCCTCCATTGTTTCTGGTGAAAAGTTTCAGGTGAGACATTACTCTTATTGCAATTTCTTTGTATGTCATTTGTCATTCTTCTCTTGACACTTTTAAGATTTTCTCTTTATCTTTGGATTTCAATATTTTTACTACAACATGTCCTCATGTGGATCACTTTACATTTATCTACATAGAGTTTGTTGAGCTTTTTGTATGTACATTGTTTTCTTATCAGTTTTCATTCTCTCTTCTCCATTGGGGACTTTCATTATGTGTGTAGTGGTGTGTTTACTGGTTTTCTTCATTCTCTCCTTTTTCTCTCTGTTGGTTTCATGATTTCCATCTTCAAGCTTGTTAATTTGTTCTTTTCTTGGTTCAGATCTACTGCTGAACCCCTGTAGTGACAATTTTCAGGAACTTTAAATGGTTGTTTTTAAATAATCTTCACAAAGTGTGGTTGTTTCATTGGGGAGTAAGTCTTCAGAGCTCCTCATGCTGTCATTGCAGAAGTGGAAGTCCCTCCTGTGTTCTTTCTTGTTCACCTCCTCAAAGACATTAAATCTGAAAACGTCTTTCTCTCCATTAGTCCACTTTACTGTTACAAAACACCATATCAGGGTGCCTGGATGGCTCAGTCAGTTAGGCATCTTGGTTTCAGCTCAGGTCCTGAGGGGATTGAGCCCCTCGTTGGGCTCCACATTCAGCAGGGAGTCTGCTTGGGATTCTCTCTCTCTCCTTCTGCCCCTCCCCTATACACTCTCTCTCTTTATCTCTCTCTCTAAAAGAAATAAATAAATCTTAAAAAAAAATATCTTACACTGAGGCACCACTCAAGCCCTTGCTAGTTGACAAGTCTTGTAAACAGTTCTGGCCTCATCCTTCTGCACCATTATTCACTCCCTCCTGGAGATTTCCTTCTCCCCTGGTTTCACTATTCAGGTTACCCCAAACCATAAAATGGCTAGGTTTCCTGAAGCAGGTCCTTTCCTTCTATCCACTTTTAAATGCTGGTGTAACTGGTGGAGGGTGTTTACACTGTCTCTCTTCCCTTAGTACCTGGATGCCCTGGCAGCCTCATCCACGCTGACGGCCTATACTCTCACTCCTGTCTTCTAACCACCAGTTCATGTCTCCAGCCAAAACCTTTCCTTGAGCCCCAGCACCCAATTACCTACTAGACATTTCTGTTGTGACCCACAGACACCTCAAATTTACTAAACACTGCTAAAATTGGACTCCCCCTTTTCTCCAAAGCTTATTGCTGTTTTCTCTTATATTTCATATTCTGCTTAATTATATCCAACTGTCTAATCACCTAAACCAGGAAGCTGGGAGCTTTCCTCAGGTCCTCCTCTCTTCTCACATTCTACTGTCCTGAGAGCTGGGCTTTTCCCACAATGTCTCTGCCTTAATTCAAGCTTTCACTGTTTGCCAACCAGCCTAGCATAACCTTCCATTCTTCCCCACTGTCAGCCCATTCTCTACATGGCAACCAAGGTGATCTTCCTAAATCCCAAATCTGATTATGTGATTCCTTGCCAAAACATTTTTATTACCACTGTTATTGTCTACAATCATGTTCCCTAATTGCAGTGATCTAAGTATGGCCTTCACAATTTTTTGCCATAACTATTATCATTGTCATCATACATTTATTTGCATGGCATATTTATCATTATTTGTTTACCTAGATTTATTTCAAGAGGAAATTTGATCTCTATATTCGAAAAATCAGTATCATTGGTCATAAGGAAGAGAATTAGAAAAATAAATCCATAGCTATTAAAAAATACTTGTCTAAGTAGCCTTTAAACCTTCTTGCTTTACAGCATTAATACACTTACCACTGAGAAACCCAGTCTTAGAGCAAAATCATTGTCACCATACAGAAAGCAAAGATTTTCAAACCTCAGATAAGGGTAAAGCAGAAGATGGCTTATTCCAAGGGATGAATATTATTGTGTTTTTTTGTTTCTTCAGTATCTACAGTGCCAACCCAGTCCAATGAGAAAGGGTTACCATTAGATAAGTTGCATCAAAGCAAGGACCATGTCTCTTTCATTTACCACCTGTCATTCATAGCCCGTCAAACACTAGAGTACCTACAGTGTGGGAGGTGCTTACTGAATATTTCCTGAATAAATGTACCTTAAAAAACCTACCGTAATTGCAAAGAAATTTCTCTGACAAGTTCATATTTTATCAAAAAACAAGTAACTTGATATTTTGCTAAATAAACAAGGAGCGCATAGTGTGAATAATATGTTGCCATTTGCATCACACATGCACACGCATGTGTGCACATGCACGCACGCACACACACATGAATGACTGCAATGACTACCTGTTAAAAGGTAGGGTTGGTTCCAACTCAAAAAACTAAAAAATAGAGAATGAAAATTTTTTTCACTATATTCCACTTGATAGCACTTGAATTTTATTCTATAGGTATGTGTATTACTTTAAGAAAATGTTTTTAAGCCAAGTGCAAAATATAGGAATCCAAACCAAGAGGACATTTTTTAAAGTCATATAACATGTACCTCTATATCAGGATGGTTAAAAATTACACTAACCTGCATCTTGCAATCAAACAAAAAATGAAAAGCAAGCATGATTAAAGAAGAAATTTCAACCTGTGAGAATGAAGCAGATATAGTGAAGAATAAATAGCTAGCCATTTTAAATGCAACTGGGTGTCTAGGTCTGAAAAATCTGTAATTTTACAGAAGTCAATATTTTTGCCAATTATGAATAAAGAAACCCGGAATGGACCGGATAAATGTTACTCTTGTTTCCAAAACATGGTGAAAGAGAAAGTTTTTGAAATATTTGATCAATAAATATGACACAAATCACAGTAAAACTTCTAGAACACGTTGATATAAAAAAAAGAAGATCAGGGGCCCCTGTGTGACTCAGTGGGTTAAGCCTCTGCCTTTGGCTCAGGTCATGATCCCAGTGTCCTGGGATTGAGCCTCACATCGGGCTCTCTGTTCAGCAGGAAGCCTGCTTCCTCCTCTCTCTTTGCCTGCTTCTCTGCCTACTTGTGATCTCTGTCAAATAAATAAAGTCTTAAAAAAAAAAAAGAAAGAAAGAAAGAAAAAGAAGATCATTCGATCCAAAGAAAAGAAGAGAACTACTATTATTGGGTGTTGCTGCATTAGGCAATGTTGTGGGTGTTTTACCCAAAGTTCTTCTCAGTTTAAAATAATCGCTGTAGGGATGCTTACGGGGAAATGTTGTTCTGATTGACCAGATCTGGGTCCTGTGTTCTTCTTGGAAATCACGATGAACCCAATTGAGGGAAGACTACTTCCCCAGAGGGAACAGGGATGCCATTACCAAAATGAAAATAGAGGCTAGAAATTCAAAAGGGACATTCACCTACAACAAATCGTAGCCTTTAGCTCCACTAATAGAAGCAAAGCACAGATCTCAGGATGTGAAAACACATGTGTAGGTCTGTCAGAATTTATCGGCTTAGTTTTGTGATACATTTTAAAGTAAGACTTTGTTAAGAAGACCATACATCTCGGATTTCCCTGGACAGTCCCTGTTTACATTCTTTTGTCTCCCTGTAATTATTAGGCACCCCTTTTATTCTCAAATGTGCCCCAATAACGGAGAAGTAAATTAGAAGATGATGTTAGATCTTGGCAAATAAGAGAGCATTAGGAGATGATGTGTGTTTGAAATGGTGAAAGTCTGAACTGAAAAAAAAAAAAAAGGAAAGAAAAGGAAAAAAAAGAAAAAAAGAAAGTGATGGAGAAACCAGGAGTGTTTATCCAAGAGAAAGCTACTATGAGATATGAGAGTTGACTTCAAATATTTGAAGGACACCCACTTAAAGAGAAGGGCTAGGATAGAATTGTTTTGTGTGATTCCAAAAGACAGCTCGTACCATGGGCAGAGCTTTAGGGAGTAGGTTTCATCTTTACATAAGAAAAATTTCTGAGCACTAGCAGGTTGGAAGAACCAGAATGGGAGACAGCCTCAGATTCCTGAGAAGGGTTTGTGCCCAAACATCAGAGAATATAATGATGTGATTGCCATCAGACCACAGATCTTCAAGACCAAACACGAGAAAACCTAAAAGAAAAACTAGGAGAAAGCAGCAGATGAAGAAGGGATGGATTTTTGTGTAATTACAAGATTTGGAGGAGGCAGCAATGGTCCCCAGAGCTAAGCATCCTCTCCAGCTGAACCCTTGTGATCTAGCCTGTGACACTGGTGTCATGGAAGGATCGACAGAGCATTTCCTTAAAGAGTTATTACCTCAGGTGTGAAAGCAGCGTGGTAATCAGTGGTCATTTTTTCATGCAAGATAATTTCCCGAATACAGTAATTTCCCGGTCAGAAGAGAGATGTGACCATGAGAAATAGCACAATAGCACATGCCTCCAAACCATTTCAGAATAGAGCACCATTACTTCCTCCCCAAATACCACCAATTAAAAAGCTATTTAATCCAAGTCACGTGAGAAGACTGATGTTCACACGTCCCTCTCACTATTTGACTAAATATAAAACAAGGCAACATTCCTGTCAATTCTTCTTCATCACTCTCCTATTATAAAACACAGTTAACAAAGACTTGTTGACTAGAAATTGAACTTCAACTTTAAAATCCTTTTCACTTGCTTAGACACATTCATGTTTGTGGTGTCTTGGTCTGAGGAATTTGTGCATAGGCACATGAAGGACTCCTATGTCCAGCAAGGTAGCCAGCAACCATATGAGGCTATTTAAATAAATTAAAATTTTTTTAAAAAATTAGAAGTGTATTTATTTCATCACATTTCAGTGTTTTTGCTTATAGTCATATGTGGCTAGTGGCTACCATACAGCACAAATACAGAGCATTTCCATGATTATAGAAAGTTTTATTAAACAGCACTGTTCTATAGTCTATATTGAATTTCCATCTGTGTGTTTTTGTCCCTTTTATAAATGGAATCATTCAATATATACTCTTTATGTGTCTCATTTCTTGTTTAACATTGTGAGTTCCAACTGTGTTTTTGTTTATAGCAGTACTTCTTTTATTTCCATTTTAGTAATGAATTGTATCAATAGACAATTTACTGATCCATGCTACTCCTGATGGACATTTAGATTATATCCAGTTATGACTATCACAAATAAAGCTGCTATGAAAATTCTTTTGATGCACATATGTATGGGATTTTGTTGGATAGATGCCTACCAGCGGAATCACTCAACCCACTTTTTACCAAAATAGCAAATGAAACAGAATGGAACTGAGTGGAATGGAATGGAATGAAGCAGAACGTAATACAACAAAGTAGAAATAGGAATACATCACATGTAGTAAGGTTAAGTATTTTTTTTTAAAGATTTTATTTATTTGAGAGAGTGAGAGCACACACACAAGCAGCCAGAGGGGCTGAGGGAGAGGGAGAAGGAGACTCTCTGCTGAGCAGAGAGCTTGACGGGGCTTAATCCCAGGACCCTGGGATCATGAACTGAGCTGGAGGCAGATACTTAACTGACTAAGCCACCCAGGTGCCCCAAGTATTGTTTTTCAAAAAACTTCATTCAGTCATACATGTTTGCTAAGAAATTATGTAAAATGTATTTCTCTGCGGGGCACCTGGGTGGCTCAGTCTTTAAGCATTTGCCTTGGCTCAGGTCATGACCCCAGGGTCCTGGAATCGAGTCCTGCATTGGGCTCCCTGCTCAGCTGGAAGCCTGCTTCTCTCTCTCTCACCCCCACCCCCAAACCCCACTTGTGTTCCCTCTCTCACTGTCTCTCTCTCTCTCTGTGTCAAATAAATAATTTTTTTTTAAAAATGTATTTCTGGGCGCCTGGGTGGCTCAGTGGGTTAAGCCGCTGCCTTCGGCTCAGGTCATGATCTCAGGGTCCTGGGATCGCGTCCCGCATCGGGCTCTCTGCTCAGCAGGGAGCCTGCTTCCCTCTCTCTCTCTCTCTGCCTGCCTCTCCATCTACTTGTGATCTCTCTGTCAAATAAATAAATAAAATCTTTAAAAAAAAATGTATTTCTGTGAGTCACAGTCAATACAATTTGTAAGCACTACATCGATATCTTTAAAATCTGTATTTCTAGGGACACCTGGGTGGCTCAGTTGGTTAAGCAGCTGCCTTCGGCTCGGGTCATGATCCCGGCTTCCTGGGATCGAGTCCCACATCGGGCTCCTTGCTTGGCGGGGAGCCTGCTTCTCCCTCTGCCTCTGCCTGCCATTCTGTCTGCCTGTGCTCACTCTCTCTCCTCTCTCTCTGACAAATAAATAAAATCTTTAAAAACAACAACAACAACAACAACAAAAACTAAAATCTGTATTTCTAGACCAAAGTAGCCATAAACAAAACTTTGTAGGGTGGTGGGAGTTTTTTCTTTGGGAAAAGGGTAGGGATAGTTAAAATGGGGGGAAACCGATGTCTGTACTTGGTGGTACTTGTGAACGCAGTGGCCCAAGGTGAGCATTTCCTAGATAGGAGATGGGGAAAGGGATCCCTCTCAAAAAATGACACATGTGGACCATATACCAAATCTTTCACTGCATAATTCTAGAAAGCCTTTAAATTGAATACCCTTGGCAGAAGTAACACATCAACACGTAATAGTTCCATGACAGATGAGAGAGATTTTCCTGGAGTATTTTGAGAAGGCAAAAGAGGTAGAAGAAGGTAGAAGGTTATATCTGGCAAACTTGCTCTCTTTCATAGTCTTGCCCAGACCCTACAGAATGGGACTCGTGGACTCGGGGGCTTCTATTGCTGGGCTGATGTTAACCTGGCTTCTCTCCCTAGCACTGGGCATAAACACTAAGGCAGAATTCTGAGATCAGGAAATTCAAATACCCAGGCATCTGTGTCTTAGTCCTTTGTTACTCAGCCTAACTTGGGTCCACCCGGTGGCATATATGTGGACACGACGTTCTCAACACTGACAGCTGGAACTGCCAATGTATTAATTACACTGGTGGGCTTTATGTTCATCCTGTCCCTCTGCCTGGAAAGACTCTCTTCTTCCTCTTGGGCTGCAAAACTCATAGATGTTACTCTGACCAGCTCAGCAAACCTGCTTCTTACAATTTCAAACTCAATCCTCTGCTCCCTTTCCTGTGCCTAATCCTGCTGTTGTACTTGTAGTGAAATTGTACCTTAAAATCGTTCTGTTAACGCCTGTTTGCCCAGCTAGTTTTCCTTGTGGGTGGTAAGTGGTGTTATCTTTTTATCTCTTAGCACCAAGCAATACTAGGCCCATAAAAGGCTTTTCATAAATAACTGATTAATATATATGGATTGGAGACAATGTCTATGAAATTGGCTGTTGGCTGCATTCATCACATAAGATACAATTTATTTATAAAACACAGGACCTAAACAGCATCAAGAAAAGTAACAGTGGGGGCGCCTGGGTGGCTCAGTGGGTTAAGCCGCTGCCTTCGGCTCAGGTCATGATCCCAGGTCCTGGATTCAAGCCCCACATCGGGCTTTCCGCTCGGCGTGGAGCCTGCTTCCTCCTCTCTCTCTGCTTGCCTCTCTGCCTACTTGTGATTTCTCTCTGTCAAATAAATAAATAAAATCTTTAAAAAAAAATCTCTAAAAAAAAAAGAAAAGTAACAGTGAAACATCACTGCCTTAAAAAGTAAAAAAACAAAAACAAACAAACAAAAAAAACTACGGAAGTATCTCTCCTACTAAGAATTTATTCCTGTGAAAAGCCTTTTCTCTGAGCAGCTGGCTTGTTTATCTTTTCTGGAGCAATGAGAATTTTGTGATTCCTCATGCTCACCTCGTTCGAGGCCCAGGAAAACTGAGAGTAGATTATGCAGTGACTTTACAATTAAGAAAAGATTTAAAAAGAACACCAAATTATATGTATTTATTTCCCCTTGCCTTTATTTTTTTATGTGACCCTTATTTTTGTTTTGCCCTGATATCATTATAAAATGAAATTTATATTTCTTATTGCTACACATTTTTTCTAAATACCTCAAAAATCTTTTAGGAAAAAGTATGGAGTACATAGGTAAATAATAACACAAGACAAATGTTTTAACTATGTACAAACTACTTTTTTACCTAATTTGGTAAACAAAAATAAAAATTCAATGGTAATACTGTGCTAACTCTTTCTTGATACTTATCCACTCCTGGAAACAAAAAAGCACAATCAGTCTGGATCATTCCCCATAGTAAGTGTCCACTCTTACAGCAAGTTGGACTGTAGTTCAGATGAAGGAGTCTGGTGTGGCTCAAAGATGTGTGCACATTGCCCTTGGCTGCCCGACAATCACGCAACCGCTCAAAACATCTGGCTTCATTTGCAGGATACCTGCCCAGGAGTCCTGCTCACTATAAACAACACGCCTGATGTCGAAAACACTAATGCACGGTGTCTGAGATACAAGAGTCTGCTGCTTCTAGCCATTCAGTGTTGTTAACACTGCCAGTTGCCATTAGCCTCAAGTTGTACTGTGAGAATGTCACAGAAGCTAAAATCTTGACTAGTAGTAGGGGAAAAGCAGACCAATCAATAGACATCAGCACCTTCTCAGATATATTTGTTTATGGCCTTAAAGCTCCTGTTGACTAAATCATGGAAAGCGGGAGTTTCCTACACCTATACCATGACTGTCACTGGACAACCAAAGATTTATGCTGTACATCAAAGCGAATCTGTGATTCAATTTTTTAAAACTGCAATTTAAATGTAATTCCTTTGGGGCGCCTGGGTGGCTCAGTGGGTTAAGCCGCTGCCTTCGGCTCAGGTCATGATCTCAGGGTCCCGGGATCGAGTCCCACATCGGGCTCTCTGCTCAGCGGGAAGCCTGCTTCCCTCTCTCTCTCTGCCTGCCTCTCCGTCTACTTGTGATCTCTCTCTGTCAAATAAATAAAATCTTTAAATGTAATTCCTTTGAATCATCTTCAGTAAGGCTATTTAATTTGAAAATAATTGTCTAATAAAGAATTACATCATCAGGATTAGTGTAAACACTTAGGCAAATAAACTCATATTTTGGGTTCAATTAGTCAATTACATTACCATTAGCAGAATGGTCAGATAAGACCAAAGGGAACAGAATATAAAAGTCTAGAGGAAAAAATGTAAGTATATAAGTATTTGGGCAATTTACCATTTGAGCAAAAAAAAAAGAAAACTTTAGATTCCAAAACTTGTCAAATGTCAGATGGGTGAAATATTTAAATATAGGAGAGGAATTCATAAAAATAGCAGAAGAAAATTTAAATAAATATTTAACAACCTCTAAATTACAAATGTGTGTTTTTTTTTTTTTTAAAAGAACACAAAATTAGAAACCATTAAAAGTTTTCATTATATTAAAATTTTACCCTGGCACATCAGAACAAGACTATAGAAAAAAGGCAGATGACAAACTGGAGAAACATTTTGTAAGATACATACTAGGACACCGAAACATTTCTACTTCAGCACCCAAGGCATGGTGTGCCAATTACCTGGATTCTAAATGTTGACACAGGGAGTTTGTGAAAAACAATTTTGCAGCCCTTAGCCACTCTTCTACTTCGACAGGATCAAAGGGTTTAAGCTGGAGAGGCTAGAAGTTGGAGTTGAGAGAATTTCTTTGGAGAGCGCTATTGATGTGCTCTGGGTAACAGCCACGAGTGGGGTACCACTTGGTCCTTCTCTGAAGCCATGAGACAGATCATCTAAGACTTCTCAAGGAACTTGGTGTGTACTTCCTGAAGGGTGCAGTGCGGGATGGACTTGTATCTGACTCAACTCTGAATTTAAAGAAAACAATGCCCACAGGTGGGAGGCTGGCTGGAACAAGTGTGTGAGCAAACTAGAGAAATATGTTTGGGAAATCACAGCAGGTCAAGGTATGCAATCTGGGGAACAGATGTGAAATCCACAGTATGAATATCAGTGGGGGGAGCGGGCTCATGGAGACAACATCAGGGTATCTGCTTTGGGTCATTCAAACCAAATCTCCTACTGAAGACAACTGAAGAAATCGATGTAAAGTTTATTTTTAAAGTCATCCTGAATGTACTAAAAAGCTAAATGGTAAGGAACAACCTACTGAAAGCCTGGAAAAGCTGTAACCCAGTATGGTTACTCTAGAACCCCCTTTTCCCTAGGGTGTGTTCCTCTCTAACAAAGGCAGCAGAGAGACCAGACAGTGGTTTTCACAGGGCTCTTGGGGATAGAGGGAATCAAAAGAAAGAATCCAGTCCCTGCAAGGCCAAGGACACAAGGCAACCACCCATGGGTTTGACCCGAGCCCTAGGATTAAGAATGAATGAAGACTAAACTAGTCCTGG
This sequence comes from Lutra lutra, assembly GCF_902655055.1. Taxonomy (NCBI): domain Eukaryota; kingdom Metazoa; phylum Chordata; class Mammalia; order Carnivora; family Mustelidae; genus Lutra; species Lutra lutra. The sequence goes on from NC_062290.1 coordinate 23,836,765, forward strand.
GACCTGGACTGTCCTAGGGGGTCAGGAAAACCTCAAGCACTAAAACTGGAAAAAGCTGATAACCATGTTAACAGTGCCCCCAGGGGCTAAGCAGAATCAAATTCTGGAGGAATGTAAAACCATCTTAGGGCTCAAATTTTCCCACAAATAAGTTTTCAAAAACAATGTTCCATATATAATCAAAGAAAACAAGGCACAAATAAAAAACAACAGAAAGGGACTCAGAGGGCTATAAATTACCAGACATGGGCTTTAAAACAAGTGCAGTTACTATATTCCAGAAAATAAAACCTTAGAATGAATCTGCAAACTTTAAAGAGTAGCTAGTTTAATGAAGAAAGAGAAATTCTAGAACTGAAAGATAAGAAGAAAAACAATCTAAGAACTTAACAAACAGGATAACACTCAATGATGTGCTTGAGTTTAATATTTAAATGAAGGATTTGTTTAATATTCCAAAATCAATCAATGCAATTCATCATGTTAACAGAATAAAGGAGAAAAAGTGTATCATTTTACTAAATAAATTAAAAACATGATCAAATGCAGTATCAATTCATGGCAAAAACTCTCAGCAAAGTAGGAGTAGAAAATATCCACAACCTGAAAAATGTCATCTACTTAAAACCAATAACCAACATCAATCTCAAGGATGAAATATTAAACTATTTCCCCCAAGACTGGGAAAAAAGGCAGGAATGACTGCTCCATCATTTCTGCCCAACATGGTCCTACAGGTCGTAGACACTATATGAAGACCAGAAGACAAAAGGAAAAATAATGGAAAGGAAGATGTAGAACTGTTTCTGTATTCAAGTAACATTATTATTTATATCTTCATAAATCTAGAAACAAATATTAAATATAAGAATTGAACTTAGCAAGCTAAAGGGACACAATGTTGAGATAGAGAGATAGGTAGATAGATATATAATTTTTAAAAGATTTTATTTATTTATTTGAGGGAGTGAGAGCACAAGCAGAATAGAGTTGAGGGGCAGAGGGAGAGGAGAAGCAGACCCTCTGTTGAGCAGGTAGTCCAAAGTCGGGATCTCAGTGGGGTTCAATTCCAAGACCCCAAGATCATGACCTCAGAGCCAAAAGCAGATGATGCTTAACTAACTGAGTGACCCAGGTGCCCCACAATGTTGATATATAAAAACAATTGTAGGAGTGCCTGGGTGGCTCAATTGGTTAAGCAATTGTCTTCGGCTTAGGTCATGATCCCAGGGTTCTGGGATCGAGTCCTGCACTGGGCTTTCTGGCTCAACAAAGAGCCTGCTCTTCCCTCCTCCCTCTGCTTGCCGTTCTGCCTACCTGTGCTCTCTCTCTGTCAAATAAATAAATAAAATCTTTAAAAATAAATAAGTAAATAAAAATAAAATCAATTGTATATTTTATACTAAGGGCAAACAAAGAAAAATAAAATTTACAAAAATAAGTTCACTTACAATAGCATCAAAAAGCAGAAAATACTTAAGAATAAACTTAATAAAGGATATGCAAACCTCTACAATAAAATGTCTAAGACATAGCTAATATTATTTTTGTAAGTGAAATAAATGGAGATAGAAACCATCTTTATGGATCAGAAAACAATATAGTATTAGTGTAAGGATAAACATATATCAATGGGACAAAATAGAGATTATGAAAAAGACACACTTTATATAGTCAACTGAAGTTTTATAAAGATATTGAGGCTATTCAGTAGGGCAAGGATAACCTTGTCAACACATGGTACTAGAGGAATCAGATATCCATATGGGAAAAGAAAAATCATCACTCAAATAGTAATTCAAAATGATAAACCTAAATCTAAAAGCTAAAATGATAAAAATTCAATAAGGAAACATAGAAAATGTTTGTCACCTAGTGATAGGCAACAATTGCTTAGATAGGATATGAAAAGCACATACTATAGAAAAAAATTGTTAAAGTGGGCTTTATCAATATGAATGAAATTTGCTGCTTGAAAGAATCCATTAAGAAAAGGAAAAGTCATAGACTGGGAGAAGTACTTGCAAATACATATATCTGATAAAGGCCTTATATATCCCAAATATATAAAGACCTTTCACAATTTAATAAGAAAAATACCTTTAAAAAAAGGCAAGCTATTTTAACAGACACTTTACAAAAGAAAATATACAAATGGCCAATAAGCACATAAAAAAGAATATTGGTACCATTAGTCATCAGGGAAATGCAAATTCAATACACAAGGAAGCGATCACCCTACATACATCAGAGTGACCAAAAATAAGACCCATGATACCAACTATTGGTGAGGATGTTCAATGACCCTAAGATTATACAATGATGGTGGGAACCTAAAATTGTACAACTGTTTTGGAAATCAGCATTTTGAAAAAAAAATCTTTAACATTTGACATGTAGCATATGACCCAGCCCTTCTTTACTAGACATCTACCCAAGATAAACAAAAACACATGTCCACACAAAGGCTTGTACATGAATGTTCATTGTAGAATTCTTTGTAATCTCCAAAAGCTCAAAATGTCCAAGTGAATAGACAAAATGTGCCATATTTGTACTATGAAATACTACCAACAATGAAAAGAGAGTGGGTTACTGATATATGCAGTAACAGGGATGAATCTTGAAATCCTTGTGCTGAGTTCAAAAAGCCAGACACAAACAGAATATATATGTATGATTCTATTTATATAGAATGCTAATTAATACATTATAACAAAATACATTATAACAAAAAGTTGTCTGAGGCCAGGCACTCCTCCTCCTGAGGGTGGGATAGATTGGAAGGGTACACAAGGAAAATCTGAAAGGTAATGGAAATGTTCTATATCTTGACTGTGGTGTTAATTTCGTAAGTGTAACCGTCAAAACTTATCAAATTGTATACCTTCAATGGGTAGAGTTTTATATCATGAATTGTACCTCAATAATGTTAAAAGAGAAAAAAAAAATTTGTAAAAGGAACATCACTTGGATCATCACTTAGATATACTTAGACTATTCACAAATTTGTGTTTGCATGGAAAAAGCATTCTTATAAACTCTGTACATGGCCAAGCAGTTACAATTTCACTTGGCAATAAGCAATATATTGTGAATCTTTGAACATTTAGCAGAACATTATCTATTAGTGTTCCTAGATAGGATTCCTCATTATTTTTTCCATTCTTCCAGTGTGACAGAATATATTCTAGACACAGATTAAGCAAGGCACTTGAAGATTTTAGGTATGAATACAGTTTACTTTAAATGAACATGATTTTTTAAAAAATGAATTTAATCAGCAGGGTTTTTCTTCTTACTGTTAGATAGCTTGACTTCTATTAAATCATTGTTATTATCCAATTTGTTACAGGACTCCAAAGCATTCATTATCTATGGTTGAATTATAATCATTTAAAAAAAGCAGTCAGGGCATTTTTTTACATAATAAAGTCAGTGAAATGTTAAACTTATGGAGAAAACATTCTCATTTTGTTTCTAAAGTAAACTGCTTGAGGAAATTAAAACTGTTCATCTTAAAAGAAATGCAAAATCTCAATGCTTAACATGGACTGTTAGTAATTAGAGAGTGGGGATTTCATCCGGGAGAAAACAGCTCTCTGGGAGGAATTCGGGGCCACTTTTGAGTAATTAACTTTCCTCCCAGAGCAGAATTTCTCAGAATCACCTGTGGGCTTGAGACAGCTCAAATTCCTGGACCCCCTGGAGAGCCTCCCAGAAGGCTTGTGGTGGGGTTGGAGTATTTGCATTTCCAAGTCCCCAGGTAAGGGGGACCACACTTTGAGAACAAGGGTCATCCCAGAGGAAAAGGAGGGAAACTAGAATGGACAGATGATGAGTAAAACTTCGACACAAGAGGATGGAATGAGATCCTCATCAGTTCAAGTTTTTCACTAATCACTACAACTGAGTTTGGGGAGCGACTAGGGACATTTTGAGTCATGGGTGGCACCTGAGCTGTGCCACATGGGACTGGTAGAGATAGGAGAAAAGGAGATGTTGGGTGAAGGAGGTATCAGGAACAAAGGATCAGGAACGGCCTCCGGAAGTATAGAAAGTCCTCCAAGAACAGTGTGGGCTCTAATCAAATGGAAGGTATGGAGATGGGACAGGAGGGTGGTGCCGGGTGGAGGGATATGTTCTCTTTCACAAGCAAGCAAGGCACACTGCTATTCAGGGCAAAGGTCCTATGTTTGGCGTCATGCAACCAGATGTGATTTTATAGGGGCCTTTCCAGCGCTGGCCCTTTGCACATGCTGGTGGGTCCTTAATGACCAGATTCCCCCTTCCCCACCCTTTATTCCACCACTCAAACCCTATTCTCACTTCAGAGACCTGCTCAAGCTCTATTTCACCCCATGTTCCTTCCTAAAGACAAAATTCCACATTGAATTATCCCACCCCTGCTCTACACTTGGCTAGACCTTACCCTTTTCTCCTGTTTCTATGTATTCCTCATCTCTACAGCCAATCAGAAAAATCCCTCAGGATAAAGTCCAGAATCCCACAATACCTAGTATAATGCCAGCTGGATCGTAAGAATTAAAAACAAAACAAAACAAAAAACACAAGCAAACCCCCCAAAACCTCACTGCTTGATTGGCAGGTTGCTAATATATTAAATCATGGACACTAATTGTTTTTATTGCTTCTTTTCTCCGTGACGGCAGTACTCAAAAGATGGTTCCTAGACCAGCAGCATCAACAACTGGGAATGTGTTAGGAAAGCACAGACTCAGCCCTGCCCAGAGCCACCAGTTACTGACTGTGGGGGGAGGGAAGCCACTCGTATTTTTTTTAAAGATTTTATTTATTTTATTTAACAGACAGAGATTACAAGTAGGCAGAGAGGCAGGCAGAGAGAGAGAGGAGGAAGCAGGCTCCCTGCTGAACAGAGAGTCTGATTCGGGGCTCGATCCCAGGACCCTGGGATCATGACCTGAGCCGAAGGCAGAGGCTTTAACCCACTGAGCCACCCAGGTGCCCCAACCACTCGTATTTTTAAAAAGACCTTCAGGTGATTCAGAGGCACACCTGAGTTTGACAACCACTGCTTTCTACAAGGCTTGAATCCCAAAGAGTCCAGCCAGTTTATAAGGGCTTGGAAACAGTACCGTGTATAATTTAAAATCTATTTTAAATTATAAAATTCCATCTTATAATTCTGTTTTATGTAATTAAATGAGACTACTGGTCTTATTTAATTTAATCCATCTAATGTAATATATATTAGATAGAGTATATATTATTAGATAATATATGATAAAATGCATAATTAGGAGGGAGGAATCAAGATGGCGGAGAAGTAGCAGGCTGAGACTACTTCAGGTAGCAGGAGATCAGCTAGATAGCTCATCTAAAGATTACAAACACCTACAAATCCAACGGGAGATCTAAGAGAAGAAGAACATCAATTCTAGAAACAGAAAATCAACCACTCTCTGAAAGGTAGGACTGGCGGAGAAGTGAATCCAAAGCGACGGGAAGATAGACCACGGGGGGAAGGGCCGGCTCCCCGCAAGCAGCGGAGCAACGGAGCACAAAATCAGGACTTTTAAAAGTCTGTTCCGCTGAGGGACATCGCTCCAGAGGCTTAACCGGGGTGAAGCCCACGCAGGGTCAGCGTGGCCTCAGGTCCGCAGGGTCACAGAAAAATCAGGGGTGTCTGAGTGTAGCAGAGCTTACAGGTATTAGAACGGGGAAGCCGGCTACAGAGACAGAGCCAAGGAGTAAGCTCTAAGCTCGGGGTTACCTTGAACCGGTCACAGGCTCGGTCAGCTCGGAGCACAGTCGGAGGCCAGGGTGACGGGAGTAATTGGATGCTGTTCTCTGAGGGCGCACTGAGGAGAGGGGCCCCGGGCTCTTGGCTCCTCCGGGCCGGACACCAGGAGGCCGCCATCTTCATTCCCGTCCTCCGGAACTCTACGGAAAGCGCTCAGGGAACAAAAGTTCCCGAAAGCAAACCTGAGCGGATTACTCAGCCCAGCCCGGGTAAGGGCGGTGCAACTCTGCCTGGGGCAAAGACGCTTGAGAATCACTACAACAGGCTCCTCCCCCAGAAGATCAACAAGAAACCCAGCCAGGACCAAGTTCAGCTACCAAGGAGTACAGTTTCAATACCAAGGAGAGCATCGGAAATCCAGAGAAGGAGAAAGCAAAGCACGGAACTCATGGCTTTCTCCCCATGATTCTTTAGACTTGCAGTTAAATTTTTTTTTCTTTTGTTTTTCAATTTTTTTTCTTCTTCTGCTAAATTTTTTTAACTTTTACCCTTTCTTTTTTAACGTTTTCTAACTAGTTTATCTAATATATATATATATATATATATTTTCCTTTTTATATTTTTTCTTTATTGGTTTTCTTTTTTTAACTGTTTCTTTTTTTTCTTTCTTTTTTTTTCCTTTTTTTTTTCCTTTCTGAACCTCTTTTTAACCCCTTTCTCCCCCCTCACGATTTGGGATCTCTTCTGATGTGGCTAAAGCATATTTTCTTGGGGATTTTGCCACCCTTTTAGTATTTTACTTGCTCCTTCATATACGCTTATCTGGACAAAATGACAAGGCGGAAAAATTCACCACAAAAAAAAGAACAAGAGGCAGCACCAAAGGCTAGGGACCTAATCAATACAGACATTGGTAATATGTCAGATCTAGAGTTCAGAAGGATGATTCTCAAGGTTCTAGCCAGGCTCGAAAAAGGCATGGAAGATATTAGAGAAACCCTCTCGAGAGATATAAAAGCCCTTTCTGGAGAAATAAAAGAACTAAAATCGAACCAAGTTGAAATCAAAAAAGCTATTAATGAGTTGCAAACAAAAATGGAGGCTCTCACTGCTAGGATAAATGAGGCAGAAGAAAGAATTAGTGATATAGAAGATCAAATGACAGAGAATAAAGAAGCTGAGCAAAAGAGGGACAAACAGCTACTGGACCACAAGGAGAGAATTTGAGAGGTAAGTGACACCATAAGACAAAACAACATTGGAATAATTGGGATTCCAGAAGAAGAAGAAAGAGAGAGGGGAGCAGAAGGTATATTGGAGAGAATTATTGGAGAGAATTTCCCTAATATGGCAAAGGGAACAAGCATCAAAATCCAAGAGGTGCAGAGAACCCGCCCCTCAAAATCAACAAGAATAGGTCAACACCCTGTCACCTAAGAGTAAAATTTACAAGTCTTAGTGACAAAGAGAAAATCCTGAAAGCAGCCCGGGAAAAGAAGTCTGTAACATACAATGGTAAAAATATTAGATTGGCAGCAGACTTATCCACAGAGACCTGGCAGGCCAGAAAGAGCTGGCATGATATATTCACAGCACTAAACGAGAAAAAAAAAAAAAAATGCAGCTAAGATTACTATATCCAGCTAGGCTATCATTGAAAATAGAAGGAGAGATTAAAAGCTTCCAGGACAAACAAAAACTGAAAGAATTTGCAAACACCAAACCAGCTCTACAGGAAATATTGAAAGGGGTCCTCTAAGCAAAGAGAGACCCTAAAAGTAGTAGATCAGAAAGGAACAGAGACAATATACAGTAACAGTCACCTTATAGGCAGTACAGTGGCACTAAATTCATATCTCTCAATAGTTACCTTGAATGTTAATGGGCTAAATGCCCCAATCAAAAGACACGGGGTATCAGAATGGATAAAAAAAACAAAACCAATCTATATTTTGCCTATAGGAAACTCATTTTAGACCCGAAAACACCTCCAGATTTAAAGTGAGGGGGTAGAAAACAGTTTACCATGCTAATGGACATCGAAGAAAGCAGGAGTCACAATCCTTATATCAGATCAATTAGACTTTAAGCCAAAGACTATAATAAGAGATGAGGAAGGACACTATATCATACTCAAAGGAATTGTCCAACAAGAAGATCTAACAATTTTAACTATCTATGGCCCTAACGTGGGAGCAGCCAACTATATAAACCAATTAATAACAAAATCAAAGAAACACATCGACAATAATACAGTAATAGTAGGGGACTTTAACACTCCCCTCATTGAAATGGACAGATCATCCAAGCAAAAGATCAACAAGGAAATAAAGGCCTTAAATGACACACTGGCCCAGATGGACATCACAGATATATTCAGAACATTTCATCCCAAAGCAACAGAATACACATTCTTCTCTAGTGCACATGGAACATTCTCCAGAATAGATCACATTCTTGGTGTCCTAAATCAGGTCTCAACCAGTATCAAAAGATTGGAATCATTCCCTCCATATTTTCAGACCACAATGCTCTGAAGCTAGAACTCAATCACAAGAGGAAATTTGGAAAGAACCCAAATACATGGAGACTAAACAGCATCCTTCTAAAGAATGAATGGGTCAACCAGGAAATTAAAGAAGAATTGAAAAAATTCATGGAAACAAATGAAAATGAAAACACAACTGTTCAAAATCTGTGGGACACCACAAAGGCAGTCCTGAGAGGAAAATATATAGCAGTACAAGCTTTTCTCAAGAAAAAAAGAAAGGTCTGAATTAAACAACATAACCCTACACCTAAAGGAGCTGGAGAAAGAACAAGAAAGAAAGCCTAAACCCAGCAGGAGAAGAGAAATCATAAAGATCAGAGCAGAAAACATTGAAATAGAAACCAAAAAAAAAAAAAAAAAAAAAAAAAAAAAAATGGAACAAATCAACGAAACTAGGAACTAGGTGCTAGTTCTTTGAAAGAATTAATAACATTGATAAGCCCCTGGCCAGACTTATCAAAAAGAAAAGAGAAAGGACGCAAATAAATAAAATCATGAATGAAAGAGGAGAGATCACAACTAACACCAAAGAAATACAGACAATTATAAGAACATACTATGAGCAACTCTACGCCAACAAATTTGAAAATCTGGAAGAAATGGATACATTCCTAGAGACATATAAACTACCACAACTGAGCCAGGAAGAAATAGAAAGCCTCAAAAGACCCATAACCAGTAAGGAGATTGAAACAGTCATCAAAAATCTCCAAACAAACAAAAGCCCAGGGCCAGACGGCTTCCCAGGGGAATTCTACCAAACATTTAAAGAAGAACTAATTCCTATTCTCCTGAAACTGTTCCAAAAAATAGAAATAGAAGGAAAACTTCCAAACTCATTTTATGAGGCCAGCATCACCTTGATCCCAAAGCCAGACAAGGATCCCATCAAAAAAGAGAACTACAGACCAATATCCTTGATGAACACGGATGGAAAAATTCTTGCCAAAATACTAGCCAATGGGATCCAACAGTACATTAAAAGGATTATTCACCACGACCAAGTGGGATTTATTCCAGGGCTGCAAGGTTGGTTCAACATCCACAAATCAATCAATGTGATACAAGACATTAATAAAAGAAAGAACAAGAACCATATGATACTCTCCATAGATGCTGAAAAAGCATTTGACAAAGTACAACACCCCTTCCTGATCAAAACTCTTAAAGTGTAGGGATAGAGGGCACATACCTCAATATTATCAAAGCCATCTATGAAAAACCCACCGCAAATATCATTCTCAATGGAGAAAAACTGAAAGCTTTTCCGCTAAGGTCAGGAACACAACAGGGATGTCCGTTATCACCACTGCCATTCAACATAGTACTAGAAGTCCTAGCCTCAGCAATCAGACAACAAAAGGAAATTAAAGGCATCTGTTTCGGCAAGGAAGAAGTCAAACTATCACTCTTCACAGATGATATGATACTATATGTGGAAAACCCAAAAGACTCCACTCCAAAACTGCTAGAACTTGTACAGGAATTCAGTAAAGTGTCAGGATATAAAATCAATGCAAGAAATCAGTTGCATTTCTCTACACCAACAACAAGACAGAAGAAAGAGAAATTAAGGAGTCCATCCCATTTACAATTGCACCCAAAACTATAAGATACCTAGGAATAAACCTAACCAAAGAGACTAAGAATCTATACACAGAAAACTATAAAGTACTCATGAAAGAAATTGAGGAAGACAAAAAGAAATGGAAAAATGTTACATGCTCCTGGATTGGAAGAATAAATATAGTGAAAATGTCTATGCTACCTGAAGTAATCTACACATTTAATGCAATTCCTATCAAAATACCATCCATTTTTTTTTTCCAAGAAATGGAACAAATAATCCTAAAATTTATATGGAACAAGAAAAGACCTCGAATAGCCAAAGGAATATTGAAAAAGAAAGCCAAAGTTGGTGGCATCACAATTCCGGGCTTCAAGCTCTATTACAAAGCTGTCATCATCAAGACAGCATGGTACTGGCACAAAAACAGACACATAGATCAATGGAACAGAATAGAGAGCCCAGAAATAGACCCTCAACTCTATGGTCAACTAATCTTCGACAAAGCAGGAAAGAATGTCCAATGGAAAAAAGACAGCCTCTTCAATAAATGGTGTTGGGAAAATTGGACAGCCACATGCAGAAAAATGAAATTGGATCATTTCCTTACACGACACACGAAAATAGACTAAAAATGGATGAAGGATCTCAACGTGAGAAAGGAATCCATCAAAATCCTTGAGGAGAACACAGGCAGCAACCTCTTCGAACTCATCCGAAGCAACATCTTCCTAGGAACTTCGCCAAAGGCAAGGGAAGCAAGGGCAAAAATGAACTATTGGGATTTCATCAAGATCAAAAGCTTTTGCACAGCAAAGGAAACAGTTAATAAAACCAAAAGACAACTGACAGAATGGTAGAAGATATTTGCAAACGACATATCAGATAAAGGGCTATTGCCAAAATCTATAAAGAACTTAGCAAACTCAACATCCAAAGAACAAATAATCCAATCAAGAAATGGGCAGAGGACATGAACAGATATTTCTGCAAAGACGACATCCAGATGGCCAACAGACACATGAAAAAGTGCTCCACATCACTCGGCATCAGGGAAATACAAATCAAAACCACAATGAGATATCACTTCACACCAGTCAGAATGGCTAAAATTAACAAGTCAGGAAATGACAGATGCTGGCGAGGATGCGGAGAAAGGGGAACCCTCCTACACTGTTGGTGGGAATGCAAGCTGGTGCAACCACTCTGGAAAACAGCATGGAGGTCCCTCAAAATGTTGAAAATAGAACTACCCTATGACCCAGCAATTGCACTGCTGGGTATTTACCCTAAAGATACAAACGTAGTGATCCAAAGGGGCCCGCGCACCCGAATGTTTATAGCAGCAATGTCTACAATAGCCAAACTATGGAAAGAACCTAGATGTCCATCAACAGATGAATGGATAAAGAAGATGTGGTATATATACACAATGGAATACTATGCGGCGATCAAAAGAAATGAAATCTTGCCATTTGAGACGACGTGGATGGAACTAGAGGGTATCATGCTTAGCGAAATAAGTCAATTGGAGAAAGACAACTATCATATGATCTCCCTGATATGAGGGAGAGGAGATGCAACATGGGGGGTTAAGGGAGTAGGAGAAGAGTAAATGAAACAAGATGGGATTGGGAGGGAGACAAACCATAAGTGACTCTTAATCGCACAAAACAAACTGAGTGTTGATGGGGGGAGGGGAGGTTGGGGGGGTGGGATTATGGACATTGGGGAGGTTATGTGCTATGGTGAGTGCTGTGAAGTGTGTAAACCTGGCGATTCACAGACCTGTACCCCTGGGGATAAAAATATATGTTTATAAAAAATAAAATTAAAAAAAAAAAAACTAAAATGCATAATTAGATATTTTTAATTATTTTTTTATTTTTTATTTATATCTTTGGGGTATATACCCAGTACTGCAATTGCCGGGTCATAGGATAGTTCTATTTTCAACATTTTGAGGAACCTCCATGCTGTTTTCCAGAGTGGTTGCACCAGCTTGCATTCCCACAAACAGTGTAGGAGGGTTCCTCTTCCTCCGCATCTTCGCCAGCATCTGTCATTTCCTGACTTGTTAATTTTAGCCATTCTGACTGGTGTGAAGTGATATCTCATTGTGGTTTTGATTTGTATTTCCCTGATGCCAGTGATGTGGAGCACTTTTTCATGTGTCTGTTGGCCATCTGGATGTCGTCTTTGCAGAAATATCTGTTCATGTCCTCTGCCCATTTCTTGATTGGATTATTTGTTCTTTGGATGTTGAGTTTGCTAAGTTCTTTATAGATTTTGGCAATAGCCCTTTATCTGATATGTCGTTTGCAAATATCTTCTCCCATTCTGTCAGTTGTCTTTTGGTTTTATTAACTGTTTCCTTTGCTGTGCAAAAGCTTTTGATCTTGAAATCCCAATAGTTCATTTTTGCCCTTGCTTACCTTGCCTTTGGCGATGTTCCTAGGAAGATGTTGCTTCGGATGAGGTCGAAGTGGTTGTTGCCTGTGTCCTCTTCAAGCATTTGAATGGAGTCCTTTCTCAAATTGAGGTCCTTCATCCATTTTGAGTCTATTTTCGTGTGTCGTGTAAGGAAATGGTCCAATTTCATTTTTCTGCATGTGGCTGTCCAATTTTCCCAACACCATTTATTGAAGAGGCTGTCTTTTTTCCATTGGACATTCTTTCCTGCTTTGTCGAAGATTAGTTGACCATAGAGTTGAGGGTCTATTTCTGGGCTCTCTATTCTGTTCCATTGATCTATGTGTCTGTTTTTGTGCCAGTACCATGCTGTCTTGATGATGACAGCTTTGTAATAGAGCTTGAAGGCCGGAATTGTGATGCCACCAACTTTGGCTTTCTTTTTCAATATTCCTTTGGCTATTCGAGGTCTTTTCTGGTTCCATATAAATTTTAGGATTATTTGTTCCATTTCTTGGAAAAAAAAATGGATGGTATTTTGATAGGAATTGCATTAAATGTGTAGATTGCTTCAGGTAGCATAGACATTTTCACTATATTTATTCTTCCAATCCAGGAGCATGGAACATTTTTCCATTTCTTTGTGTCTTCCTCAATTTCTTTCATGAGTACTTTGTAGTTTTCTGAGTATAGATTCTTAGTCTCTTTGGTTAGGTTTATTCCTAGGTATCCTATAGTTTTGGGTGCAATTGTAAATGGGATGGACTCCTTAATTTCTCTTTCTTCTGTCTTGTTGTTGGTGTAGAGAAATGCAACTGATTTCTGTGCATTGATTTTATATCCTGACACTTTACTGAATTCCTGTACAAGTTCTAGCAGTTTTGGAGTGGAGTCTTTTGGGTTTTCCACATATAGTATCATATCATCTGTGAAGAGTGATAGTTTGACTTCTTCTTTGCTGATTTGGATGCCTTTAATTTCCTTTTATTGTGGGGTTTCTGAGGCTAGGAATTCTAGTACTATGCTGAATAGCAGTGGTGATAATGGACATCCCTGCCGTGTTCCTGACCTAGTGGAGAATCTTTCAGTTTTTCTCCATTGAGAATGATATTTGCGGTGGTGTTTTTCATAGATGGCTTTGATAATATTGAGGTATGTGCCCTCTATCCCTACACTTTAAGAGTTTTGATCAAGAAGGGGTGCTGTACTTTGTCAAATGCTTTTTCAGCATCTATGGAGAGTATCATATGGTTCTTGTTCTTTCTTTTATTAATGTGTTGTATCACATTGATTGATTTGTGGATGTTGAACCAACCTTGCAGCCCTGGAATAAATCCCACTTGGTCGTGGTGAATAATCCTTTTAATATACTGTTGGATCCTAATGGCTAATATTTTGGCGAGAATTTTTGCATCTGTGTTCATCAAGGATATTGGTCTGTAGTTTTCCTATTTGATGGGATCCTTGTCTGGTTTTGGGATCAAGGTGATGCTGGCCTCATAAAATGAGTGTGGAAGTTTTCTTTCTATTTCTATTTTTTGGAACAGTTTCAGGAGAATAGGAATTAGTTCTTCTTTAAATGTTTGGTAGAATTCCCCTGGGAAGCCGTCTGGCCCTGGGCTTTTGTTTGTTTGGAGATTTTTGATGACTGTTTCAATCTCCTTACTGGTTATGGGTCTTTTGAGGCTTTCTATTTCTTCCTGGCTCAGTTGTGGTAGTTTATATGTCTCTAGGAATGTATCCATTTCTTCCAGATTTTCAAATTTGTTGGCGTAGAGTTGCTCATAGTATGTTCTTATAATTGTCTGTATTTCTTTGGTGTCAGTTGTGATCTCTCTTCTTTCATTCATGTTTTTATTTATTTGGGTCCTTTCTCTTTTCTTTTTGATAAGTCTGGCCAGGGGCTTATCAATCTTATTAATTCTTTCAAAGAACCAGCTCCTAGTTTCGTTGATTTGTTCTATTGTTTTTTTTTTTTTTTGTTTCTATTTCATTGATTTCTGCTCTGATCTTTATGATTTCTCTTCTCCTGCTGGGTTTAGGCTTTCTTTCTTGTTCTTTCTCCAGCTCTTTTAGGTGTAGGGTTAGGTTGTGTACCTGAGACCTTTCTTGTTTCTTGAGAAAGGCTTGTACTGCTATATATTTTCCTCTCAGGACTGCCTTTGTGGTGTCCCACAGATTCTGAACCCTTGTGTTTTCATTATCATTTGTTTCCATAAATTTTTTCAATTCTTCTTTAATTTCCTGGTTGACCCATTCATTCTTTAGAAGGATGCTGTTTAGTCTCCATGTATTTGGGTTCTTTCCAAATTTCCTCTTGTGATTGAGTTCTAGCTTCAGAGTATTGTGGTCTGAAAATATGGAGGGAATGATCCCAATCTTTTGATACCGATTGAGACCTGATTTAGGACCCGGGATGTGATCTATTCTGGAGAATGTTCCATGTGCACTAGAGAAGAATGTGTATTCTGTTGCTTTGGGATGAAATGTTCTGAATATATCTGTGATGTCCATCTGATCCAGTGTGTCATTTAAGGCCTTTATTTCCTTGTTGATCTTTTTCTTGGATGATCTGTCCATTTCAGTGAGGAAAGTGTTAAAGTCCCCTACGATTATTGTATTATTGTCAATGTGTTTCTTTGATTTTGTTATTAATTGGTTTATATATTTGGCTGCTCCATGTTAGGGCATAGATATTTAAAATTGTTAGATCTTGTTGGACAGTCCTTTGAGTATGATATAGTGTCCTTCCTCATCTCTTATTATAGTCTTTGGCTTAAAGTCTAATTGATCTGATATAAGGATTGTGACTCCTGCTTTCTTCGATGTCCATTAGCATGGTAAACTGTTTTCTACCCCCTCACTTTAAATCTGGAGGTGTTTTCGGGTCTAAAATGAGTTTCCTATAGGCAAAATATAGATTGGTTTTGTTTTTTTTATCCATTCTGATACCCCGTGTCTTTTGATTGGGGCATTTAGCCCATTAACATTCAAGGTAACTATTGAGAGATATGAATTTAGTGCCACTGTACTGCCTATAAGGTGACTGTTACTGTATATTGTCTCTGTTCCTTTCTGATCTACTACTTTTAGGGTCTCTCTTTGCTTAGAGGACCCCTTTCAATATTTCCTGTAGAGCTGGTTTGGTGTTTGCAAATTCTTTCAGTTTTTGTTTGTCCTGGAAGCTTTTAATCTCTCCTTCTATTTTCAATGATAGCCTAGCTGGATATAGTAATCTTAGCTGCATTTTTTTTTTTTTCTCGTTTAGTGCTGTGAATATATCATGCCAGCTCTTTCTGGCCTGCCAGGTCTCTGTGGATAAGTCTGCTGCCAATCTAATATTTTTACCATTGTATGTTACAGACTTCTTTTCCCGGGCTGCTTTCAGGATTTTCTCTTTGTCACTAAGACTTGTAAATTTTACTCTTAGGTGACAGGGTGTTGACCTATTCTTGTTGATTTTGAGGGGCGGGTTCTCTGCACCTCTTGGATTTTGATGCTTGTTCCCTTTGCCATATTAGGGAAATTCTCTCCAATAATTCTCTCCAATATACCTTCTGCTCCCCTCTCTCTTTCTTCTTCTTCTGGAATCCCAATTATTCCAATGTTGTTTTGTCTTATGGTGTCACTTACCTCTCAAATTCTCTCCTTGTGGTCCAGTAGCTGTTTGTCCCTCTTTTGCTCAGCTTCTTTATTCTCTGTCATTTGATCTTCTATATCACTAATTCTTTCTTCTGCCTCATTTATCCTAGCAGTGAGAGCCTCCATTTTTCTTTGCACCTCATTAATAGCTTTTTTGATTTCAACTTGGTTCGATTTTAGTTCTTTTATTTCTCCAGAAAGGGCTTTTATATCTCTCGAGAGGGTTTCTCTAATATCTTCCATGCCTTTTTCGAGCCTGGCTAGAACCTTGAGAATCGTCCTTCTGAACTCTAGATCTGACATATTACCAATGTCTGTATTGGTTAGGTCCCTATCCTTTGGTACTGCCTCTTGTTCTTTTTTTTGTGGTGAATTTTCCCACCTTGTCATTTTGTCCAGATAAGAGTATATGAAGGAGCAAGTAAAATACTAAAATGGTGGCAAAGACCCCAGGAAAATATGCTTTAACCAAATCAGAAGAGATCCCAAATCGTGGTGGTGGGGGGAGAAAGGGGATAAAAAGAGGTTCAAAAAAAAAAAAAAAAAACAATTAAAAAAAGAAAATGAATAAAGAAAAAATATAAAAAAGAAAAAATATATATATATATATTAGATAAACTAGTTAAAAAATGTTAAAAAAGAAAAGGGTAAAAGTTAAAAAAATTAGCAGAAGAAAAAAAAATGAAAAAGAAAAAAAAAACTTAAATTAACTGCAAGACTAAAGAATCATGGGGAGAAAGCCATGAGTTCCGTGCTTTGCTTTCTCCTCCTCTGGAATTCCGCGGCACTCCTTGGTATTGAAACTGCACTCCTTGGTAGATGACCTTGGTCCTGGCTGGGTTTCTTGTTGATCTTCTGGTGGAGGGGCCTGTTGTAGTGATTCTCAAGTGTCTTTGCCCCAGGCGGAATTGCACCGCCCTTACCACGGGCCGGGCTGAGTAATCTGTTCGGGTTTGCTTTCAGGAGCTTTTGTTCCCTGAGGGCTTTCCTTAGAGCTCCAGAAGACGGGAATGAAGATGGCGGCCTCCCAGTCTCCGGCCCATTGGAGCCGAGAGCTTGGGGCCCCACTCCTCAGTGCGCCCTCAGAGAACAGCGCCCAATTACTCCCGTCTCCAGGGCCTCAAGCTCTGCTCCGAGCTCACTGAGCCTGCGACCGGTTCAAGGTAACCCCAAGCTGAGAGCTCACTCCTCTACTCTGTCTCTGTAGCCCACTTCCCCGTTCTAATACCTGCAAGCTCTTTGACACTCAGACACCCCTGGTCCTTCTGTGACCCTGTGGGACCTGGGGCCATGCTGACCCCGCGTGGGCTTCACCCCAGTTTAGCCTCTGGGCCGATGTCCCTGAGCAGAACTGACTCCCCCCCCCCCCCGGAACAGACTTTTAAAAGTCCTGATTTTGTGCTCCGTTGCTCTGCCGCTTGCCGGTAGCTGGCCCCTCCCCCCTGGTCTATCTTCCCGTCGCTTTGGATTCACTAATCCGCCAGTCCTACCTTTCAGAAAGTGGTTGATTTTTCTGTTTCTAGAATTGATGTTCTTCTTCTCTTCGATCTCCCATTGGATTTGTAGGTGTTTGCAATCTTTAGATAAGCTATCTAGCTGATCTCCTGCTACCTGAAGTAGTCTCAGCCTGCTACTTCTCCTCCATCTTGATTCCCTGAGCACATAATTGATTTTATACAATTATATTTTAAATTATAGAGATAATTTAAGTAGGAACAAAAGATAACATGATGAGAAAGCAAGGATAGGAAAACTTACCAGAGCCAGCCCTGTTCTTGCTCAGCAAAGTCAGTACCCCCCACCCATCCTTTATATGTGTTAGCAGTGGGCCACGGACGGAGCCCCCAACCTGCTGTGTGCTGGGTGCAGCCTCGCCCATCTGAAAGCCCTGGGTGGGGGATACCTTATTTAGTCCTGAATTCTTCCCCTCTCAACTTAGTGAATGCGAAGCTACAGTGGTAGTTAGACAGGCTGCCTTCACAACCTTTTGCAGAGCAAAGTTCTCCATAAAGAATCATTCTCCCACCCCACTGACAAGCTACCCTACTTGTTACCACCCTCCTTCTCAACCTTTGCCCCAGTGTTGAAAGGCACGACACCTAAAACCCTAATCTTCAAATGACCTTTCCTTAACATTAGCCACAAAAATAATTAAGTGGTTTGCTTTTATTATTTGCTCTACTGGAGGGTAATTTAAATTTGAGGACACTTGAGATTGCAATGACAAATACATATTCAATGTGAAACATAAGAAAAGTCCTGTCAGAGGCTCCTAACTGATTTCTAACACTTTTCTCCAGCCACATCATTTACAGAATTCCATGGGAGAACAGGCAAATAGAACACAATTTCATTTTATTTTGTTTGTTTTCATGTGGGTTTTTTGTTTTTGTTTTTGTTTTATAAATAAATAAATAAATAAATAAAACTCTTTTGTCAAGAAAGCTTAAACCTTATAAGAAGTACTACATAAGCTCCTAGATCCCAGGCCCAAGAGCAAAAATATCCATAGTTTTGTTTTTTTTTTTTTTCCCCTCCACAGAAATTATCCTGGAAAAGGAGGAATCAGGTGGAATCAAATGTTTTAGGCAGGAGGAAGCAACGTTTCCCTTTTTAAAGTTTTAAGGAAACTAAATAGTAAATATGTTAGGCTTGGAGGGTATTAAGGTCTTTGTGGCATCCACTCACCCCCGCCATCACAGCAAGAGAGCACACATAGGCAATGTGTGAGCAAATGGGCATGGGTGCATTCCCAAATAATTTTATTTACAAAACCAGGTGGCCAGAGTTTATGACTCCATGGTTTGGGGAATCCTAGAAATGTCCTGATGCCTAGCATGAAAGTACACCACAAGCACAACTGAGTAAGTTAACCAAAAAACCCAAGTGACCCAAGTTGGGAAATTCCTTCTTCATGAATTCCCCCTGCCCCCCGTGTCTGTTAGAAGCTCATCCCCACCTTTGAAACAACAGAGTGAGACTGCGGAGAGCCGTTCTAAAGATATCATCAAGCACTGTCTGTCTAGTGATGGAATGAAGCCGGGGTAAGAGGGTTAGGGAAGCCACCACATTCTCCCTGTCCCTCAGACCAGAACCCTCAGTCACAGTGAATGCCCAAGCCTCCACCTCCAAACAGCTACCCTCCAATGACAGAACAAAAGGAGGTATCTGGCTTCTGGATGATGTCCCAGGACAGTTAAATCCATCCTAAATGACCTACCTGTAGATTCATGTCATGTGAGAAAAAATAAAATGCCTTCTGAAAGTCTAAGCCACCATTACTGCAGGTCTCCATAACCAGTCACCAAATGGAATCCCTACTTGCTACAAAGTCTCTTTGCTCTCTTCTTGCTACTCAGTCTCTTCAGAATGTCCTCTTCCCTCCACCTTCTATTAAATAACTATGTTTAAAAAATATATCTGTTGAAGGGCATCTTGGAACAAAGATGCCCTCAACAGACGAATGGATAAGGAAGATGTGGTCCATATACACTATGGAGTATTGTGCCTCCATCAGAAAGGATGAATACCCAACTTTTGTAGCAACATGGACAGGACTGGAAGAAATTATGCTGAGTGAAATAAGTCAAGCAGAGAGAGTCAATTATCATATGGTTTCACTTATTTGTGGAGCATAACATATAGCATGGAGGACAAGGGGAGTTAGAGAGGAGAAGGGAGTTGGGGGAAATTGGAAGGGGAGGTGAACCATGAGAGACTATGGACTCTGAAAAACAATCTGAGGGTTTTGAAGCGGTGGGGGGTGGGAGGTTGGGGGAACCAGGTGGTGGGTATTAGAGAGGGCACGGATTGCATGGAGCACTGGGTGTGGTGCAAAAACAATGAATACTGTTATGCTGAAAATAAATAAATAAATAAAAATATATCTGTTAATCATAAAAATGAACGGTAAGTTACCCACTAATTCTAATGGGACAGTAGGCATCGATCTACACACACAACACAAAGGAAAAACACCTGTTCATTGATGAGCTTGCCTCTCATTTATGGGACACATCAGGTCTCTGAGGATTCAGGTTAATAATTCTCAGCTTTTCATATTACTTATGATTGTGGATTTCACAGCCGTCAATATTTTTATTCTGTGAATGCTACATTTTTTATCTTGTGCTTAATGACACTAATGTTGTATATTAGGGGAAAAAGATGCCTAAATAAGAGAACAGGAACACCTGGAAAAGGCCTGCTCTTAGCCAAGGTTCACACTACATTAAATCCTTTGTTAAGACACATAATTACTAACTACCCAAATTGAAAGGCATTTTCACTCAAATTGCCACAACTGTGCTACAGCAATGATCGTCGGGAAAAGCCTGAAGCCCTTACCTGGCTTTAGGCAAAACCATTATTCAAGCCTCATCAGCCTCTCCCATCCACCATGGCCTACTCCCATCATCACCAAATGACCTTCCTACTTGAGCAAGCTTTGTCCCATTTGGGGTTTTTCGAACTTAAGTAACAATGAGACTAGCATGTTGATCATTCGTGCAGTGTGTGGGCTGGCTACCTTGTTTTCCGTCTCCGCATCTCAAGGCACAGTCTTACAAAAGACTTTTTCAACAAATCCTAGAAGAAGAAAAGAAATTTAGCACATGAGACCCGTCCTAGGAAACCAAACAGTGACATAGCCCTCTAGTCAATGAACAGAGTCCCCAACCGCCCCAATGAGGCTGTAAGTCATCATGCTCAACTCAGAGGAAAGCCGGGCCTGGGAAGTTGTGATGCTTCTGTGGGTTTTGGGCTTTCAGTCACCGGGAAAACCAGTGTGCTAACAAAGGCTCCAGGAATGACAAAGGCCTTTCCCTGGACAGAGGGCAGCTTAGTCTGATCATAGTTTCCTGTTACAGAGGGATGTATCAGCAGGCATCAACCACAAGCCCCTGTAGACAGCCCATTTCATGTCACAGCTTCCCCTTTATTACTTCTTGACAGGCCAAGACTAAAAGACTATCTGGTGAGGAAAGCAGCACAATCATCGGCTGAATTCACTCATTCATCTGAATGATTTTCAGCCATCATTTTTTTTTAAATAATTTATTTATTTATTTGTCAGAGAGAGAGAACGAGCAAAGGCAGACAGAGGCAGAGGGAGAAGCAGGCTCCCCACAGAACAAGGAGCCCGATGTGGGACTCGATCCCAGGACGCTGGGATCATGACCTGAGCCGAAGGCAGCTGCTTAACCAACTGAGCCACCCAGGCGTCCCACAGCCATCATTTTTTTAACACTTGGAATCTATGGAAAAGAACCCCGTGGCGGGTGAGGGCTTCAGACCCTTACACACTATCCATTGGAGCTTCCACTTGGAAGCCCACAATACTGAGAAGACTTAAGCTTGATCGTTCTTCCTCTTTGATGAATTACTGACTTCAAAGTATCAAACCCTTATCTGCCTCTTCCCACCCTCCCTTACTCCTATCCAAAAACATGTTTTCTTTGGCAATGACATGGATTGAAACACTATTCAGAGATGGTAACATTAGGGAAAGTTGGATGAACGGTATATGAGAAGTCTGTACTTCTCAACTTTTCTGGAAATATAAAATTATTTCAAAACAAAAAGGAATTCAAAGAGGAATGGGTTAGGGGGCAGCTGGTTGGCCCAGTCGGTTGAGTGTCTGACTCTTCATCTCAGCTCAAGTCTTGATCCTGGGGTCCTGAGTTCAAGTCCTGCACTGGGCTCCAAAATAAATAAATAATAAAATAAAATAAAATAAAAGGGACTGGGTTAGATAAGGACAACAGTGGTAAACATAGCTGACAACATCCGGAGCAAGTAAAGCCAATTATTCCAGGTTAATGGGAGCAATGAAGAGTGCAATTTTATCACTGTGAAAGAGTAAGTAATGACATCATGCCAAAATGCAAGCTGTTTCATTACTATTGTTTTTTTTAAGATTTTGTTTATTTATTTATTTGTCAGAGAGAGCGAGCGAGAACACTATCAGGGGAAGAGGCAGAGGGAGAAGAGGGCTCCCCACAGAGCAAGGAGCCCCATGTGGGGCTGGAGCCCGATGTGGGGCTTGATTCCAGGACCTGGGATCATGACCTGAGCCAAAGGAAGATGCTTAACCAACAGAGCCACCCAGGCATCCCTCATTACTATTTCTGATGTAAACGTCTTTAGTTTTGAGAACCCATAAGAAACTGCATTGGATAATATGCCCAGGATCCTAGCAAGAGACGGGTTATAATGTCCAGCAGTTAAATGGACACATCCACCCCTATGCAAGGCCTTTTTGAGGTGCAGGGTACAGAATATGGAATGGGTTTCCTGTGTGGAGATGCGGGATTCTTCGCTGCTGGGACCCAAATGCAAGCAGAAGTAGTGGACAACACTGCAAAGTGAGATAAAGAGGAAATGCCAAAACCCATGTGCATGCCCATCAAATGGGGATCCCACCTCCCCAGGGGCAGCCCCCACGTGCCTTAACCAGGACCACACTCCATAGCCAGACCTACAGGAGGGCAATACAGAAACCCAGTCTGGTGCTATAAGTTGAGAGAGAATGGAGAGTGGGTTTATTCCCTTGTCTATGGTATAACTACCTACAGGTATAAAAGATGAGAGAAAGTTCAAGTACTGTGGACACTCACCCTGGAATATCTTCCCTTCACCCTCACTATGATGAACGGACTTCTCCACACAAAATTTTTATGCCAATAATTCTAAGCATTTCAATGAGCCCTAGAGAGAAAAATCCATTCTTGAGGTAGGCAGAACGCAAACGCCCTGCATTATTTTGCTTGAATGAAACCACATCTAATGCAGTGCTTGGTATATCAGAAGTATCCGATAAATGCTAATTTCCTCCCCCTAACTGGTCTCAGACATACAGAATTATACATTAAAATTGAAATCGATATTTCTTTATAATAGTGCATGTGATAAATGAGACAAGAAGAATCCTACATATCTAAAATCAAAAAAATAAAGATGGAGAATGTAAATTAGGCAGGAGGTGGCAGAAGACCATCCCGGGGGTCAAAGGGAGCGCATGTGTAAAAACAGGTGAAACAATTATGCTGAAGCCTGATGACATCAAAGGCATTTTATATTGGCCTCTTCAGTCACGTCTCCAAGCATCAAGGAAGATCAAACTACGAGGTTCTACGCTGCATGAGCTTGGGTGGCAGCAGACAGAAGTGCTTACTAACTCCTCATCACTTTTTAGAATAGTTTTAGATGTACAGAAAAGCCACAAAGGCAATAAAATAAAAAAAGGAGGTCTCTAGTTCCTATATCCCCCCCTTTGTTTCGCCTGTCAATGTCTTACATTACCATGGAATATTTGGCATTAGTAAAAAACCAACACTGGCAAATTTTTTTTTTTTAAAGATTTTATTTATTTATTTGACAGAGAGATCACAAGCAGGCAGAGAGGCAGGTAGAAAGAGAGGAGGAAGCAGGCTCCCTGCTGAGCAGAGAGCCCGATGCGGGGCTCGATCCCAGGACCCCGAGATCATGACCTGAGCCGAAGGCAGTGGCTTAACCCACTGAGCCACCCAGGCGCCCAACACTGGCAAATTATTATTAAATAAATTCCATACTTGATTCTGAATTTCATAGTTTCTCCACTAAGGCCCTTTTTCTGTCGCAGGATCCCATCCAAGACACCACAGTACGTTCAGTCATCAGATCTCCTTAGGCTCCTATCACCTGCGAAGGATCGAGGGATTCTCAGACTTCCCTTGTTCATGACCTTGACAGTTTTAAGGACTACTGGTCAAATATTTTGTAGAATGTTTATTGATTTGAGTTTATCTGATATTTTCCTCACAGTTAACCTGAGTTTTTGGTCTTTAGAGGAGAAGACTATAGAGTTGCAGGGCTTTTTTTTTTTTTTTTTTTTTTAAAGATTTATTTATTTATATGAGGTGGGGGATGGGCAGAGGGAGAACATCTTCAAGCAGATTCCTGCTAAGCACGGAGCCTAGTTCTGACTCGGACAGCGACGGCCGCATCACCCTGGAAGAGTATCGAAATGTGGTGGAGGAGCTGCTCTCCGGGAACCCACACATTGAGAAGGAGTCGGCCCGCTCCATCGCTGACGGGGCCATGATGGAGGCAGCCAGCGTGTGCGTGGGGCAGATGGAGCCTGACCAGATGTATGAGGGGATCACCTTCGACGACTTCCTGAAGATCTGGCAGGGGATAGACATCGAGACCAAGATCACGTGCGCTTCCTTAACATGGAAACCATCGCCCTCTGCCATTGACCCGCCTGCCCCCCGCAGAGGCCACGCTGTGCCCACAGCCTCCCGTGGGGCCCGAGGCCGCCCGGCTCCTTCTTCCACGGCTCGTGTAAATAGCCCCCACTCCTCCCCTTGTCTTGTTTTCCCGAGGGTGTGGTACCTGGGACCTCGCTGTTTTTATCTCTAATAAAAAGCAATAATTTTCAGTTTACTAGATGAAACAGACTTGCAACACAGTCTGCATGAATGCAAAATAAGCCATCTACAGCAAGTGAAAAGAAAACGGGGCAAAAAGGAAAAAAAAAGCATACATTGCAAAAAAGATTCTCTCGAAATAAAAAAATCAAACCATTATTATAAAGGACTTTACCAAAAACTGCTATATTTCCCCATCCCATTTACTGGAAGTCAGTAAGAGCATCTAGCACTTTGTGTTTATGTCAATTGTCAGATCAGAGCATCCTAACGCAAAGCAAAAAGAAAAAAGAGGGGGGAAAAAGGGAAAAAAAAAAAAACCACAACAGAGAACAAAATAGGAAACCCCTAACCACCCCCTCCCCAACCGTAGAACAGTAACTCCAGAGTTCAAATTCAAAGAAGAGAAAGTGGCAATTGAAAGAGGTGATGGTGGCGATAATCCTATGAATGGGTTTTTGATTTCTCTCTTTCCGGGGGATAAGTGGAGAATGCTCATTAGGATTTGTAGTTAGAGGTGAAAGAGGTGTAGTTAGAGTCTCATGACTCATGAAATCATGCTGAGCTGAAATCAAGAATCAGATGCTTAACCTACTGAGCCACCCAGGCGCGTCAGTGAAGTGCTCTTCTTAAACACCATGGACCACCGGCTATCACCATGACTTATCACTGATAACTCTGATCTTGACCACCTGGTCAAGGTCGAGCTTGCCAGTTCTGCAACTGTAAGATTACTTTCCCCCCGCCCATTCCATACTCTGAAGTCACTAAGTATAGCCCAGTCTTGAATTGGGGTAGGGGAACTTACTCTCCACCTGCATATTATATAAATTATTAATACCTAAATTATTTGAAATTCTTCTATAAGGAAGATGTAATCTCTTCTCTACCACTGATTGATTTATTCATTCATTTCTATCAGCATGGACTCATGGATATTTTATACTTTCAGTTCTAATTAGGTTATTGATTTTCATGCTCAAATTGTTCCCGCTTTGGTCAGCTCTGGTGGGATGGCTTCTGCATTCCTTTAATGTGTCCACCCTTTTGTTTCTTGAACAATTCCTTACCCTCTGCTGCTGCAGGATGTTCCTGACCCCCCTTCCCTTCTGTGCCCCAGCCCTACAAACAGTCATCTCTCCACGGAGACTGGCTTCCTTTGATCAGAGAACGGTGTCAGACAAGAAGAGCCATGCACTGGTGTTCCCCATTGGTTGGGTGCTCAGAGATCAAACTCCAGCTAGCTGTCTGTGACAGGCCTGGCCTCCCCTTAAGGCTCATTCTGGAGCATGGACTTGGTCCACCAGCATCTTCTTACTGAATTATGGTTGTCCCATGTCTGGGACTTCACACTTCTGTGTGGTGGGACTTCAGTTTGAGGAATTTTTCTACCCTGGACATGAGTAAGAGCCAAGGTGTATGGGTTCGCCTGGACCCTGAACCATTCATTCTACCACTCAGAGGCAGAATGAATTATCCGGTGATTTTGAAAGAGGGAACTAAGTTTCCTCAGCCCCATCAGGGCTCTCTCTTTCCAACATGTCTGACAGAAGAGCAGAGGCAGCAGTCCCTGATGCCTTCAGGAGAGAGTGTGGGTGGGGACAGCTGGTCTCAGGATGAGGAGGCGCACCCTGGTCATGCTGCTAAGTCGTGTCAATCAGTCATTCATGCATTCGTTTGTTCCTTGGGTAACAAGTATGTATTTACCTCATATACTAGTTGTTCCAGGCACTGGTGATACAGCAGTGGAAAAACGGGCACACGAAAACCAGACTTCCTTCCCTCATCGAGCTAACATACTTGCAGGGGAATAAGGATCCCAAGCAGGAACCAATATGTAAAGATCGGAGGGCTAGCAGTGCTAGAAACACACAAAGCAGGCTACCTAGAGGGAGCCAGCAAGGAGGGAAGGGGGTCCAGGAGAGGACAACCCTCTGAATGAGGGGGAGCTCATTAGTGGGCTTTGAACGGAGGAATAGTTCCTCTCCTTTCTCTTTTTTCTTGGGGGCCACTCTGTCTGTCAAGTTTAAAGTGGCCTATTGACAGGAGTCTTGGGCAGTAGGAAGGTAAAGGGCAAAGCAGAAAGGCTAGCTGGGTGGTTCCCACAGTCACCGAGGACAGAGATGATGATGGCTTGGACCGGGGTGGTGGCAGAAGGAGTCGCACATGGAAGAAAGAAGGACCCATGGATTCCCAGGTGTTTGGTCTGCACCACTGGCTCGCAGAATTGGACTTGACCGAGATGGGGACGGGTGCAGGATCAGATTGGGGTGGAGAGGATCAGGAGTTCAATCAGAGACACGATCCATTAGTAATGGTGAAGAAAGTATGAACATCAGTGTCGGAAAGCGCCACACAGACCCAGCCCGCCTCAGGACTACCTTACAAACAGCTATGATCAGTGGGAACTCCTTTCCGACTCCTGTAACTCTGCACCTGGATCGGACTGTAAGTCTTGGCCTGCACATCTAGAATGATCTAAGTCACTTGTAGAAAGTGGAACTCTGGCTTCTGTGGGTCCAGGTGAGCCTGCATGCCCTGCTCCTGTTCACGTCCGTGTCAGCCTTACCAAGTCCTGTGGGAGAGAGGGCAGAGAGCAGTCCTTGGCCTGCTGCTGGCCTCTCGAGAACGTGGAGACGCTGTAACTCCTGTACTTCCCATTTTGTACCTTTCTGTAAAGCCCCCTAAATGCGATATGGGATTAAAGCCTATCTGCGTTTTGAGTCTGAGGCCAGCTCGTACCCATAACCACAGCTGCACTACTGCATAATAAAGATGGTTTTTTCATCTCTCTCTGTCTGACTCCTGTCCTCCCATAATTGGGAAGGGAAAAAAGCGGTGTTAATTATTGCCTCCCTGGATCCCTGACATCCCAGTGGGAGTTTCCTCGAGGTGGTGCTATGTGCTAATCAGTCTTTATCGTAGCTGAGAGGCCAAAAAGCAAACCGCAGACCTGGAAATCGAATCCCGCTACATCAATTAAATCTTCACCAGTTCTTGGAATGACGAAAATTCTCAAGAGCTGCTCCTCCGGTGAAGAACGGGTTGTTCCCCAGACAGGATGGGGTGAGCTGCTGTTCTGTGACAGCTGTCACTGAAAACTGAGCGAAATGGCCCCAGTCGGCCTCTGGGACCCAGCACTCCCTGGTCACAAGAGTCATTCTACCTCTTCACAAAGCATCTCTTGATACTGTGAAAATGCAGCCCTTGGGAGCCACAGAAAGACCAACCTGGAGAGGGGTCTTTGCCGGGGTTCTGATGGGTACACAGAGCAGCTGGGCTGAGCCTGTCCTTTGTTCCCTTGAGTGGTGGCAAGAGGAAGAAAAGTGACAGAGAGTACCCAAGTGATGCTGGTGGTGGTCAATGGTGATTCCCTAATAAGGAATTCTGAAGGAAAGTTTTGGAAATTATTTTTGAGACCACAGAGTTAACAGAACACGATGCTAACATGCGAACAGTTTGCATGTCATGCACCCAGCTCCCCTTTCTTCACCCCTGCCTATCAGCGCCCTCGGGTTTTCCATTTTAATTGGGTCTGGCACATGAGATTTCTCTCTTTATTCCCATCTGGCAGATTTGACCACTTGGCATATTCACTACTTGGCCATCTACCAACAGCATAAGCACTGGCAGGGCAGGGAGTCCCAGTGGAAAGTCTGTCCTCTGCTTCAGCCCAGCTGGGTCTGGAAATACTTTTAGATCTTGAGCAACAAAAGGACAGGGAAACAATTCAGCCGGTTGATGGGGGCACTGCTTTGTTCTTGTGTATGAGAGAGAATTGTAGTTTGCGAGTTCAAGTGTACACCTCGTTGAAGTCATCGCACCCACGCCCACCTCACAAAATCTCTCTCTCATCTCTTAGATGCTCGAGGAACAAATGATCTCTTGGACCTATTTATTTATAATCAAGTGATCACAGTTTATCATTCCTTTCCTACGTAATGTCAGGACTCCCCAGAAAACATATTCTTTGCTAAATCCCTCAGACATATAATTTGGAAATAAGGAGCCACCTGAAATCTATGAGTACATGACAATTATATTCAAAGCAAACAGGTAACCTAACACACAATTTAGGAAAAGATAATGTAAGGGACTTCACCCCTTCCTCTCCACTGTCTAAAAAATGCAATGCCAACCATTTCTGCTCCTTTTATTATGCATAGGGAAAACTCTTTCCTTATGCAAATTTGGAAGGTTTTCACTTTCCACACCCTGCACATTTTCATAGGGGATGGACCCCCATGCCAGGTGCCCTGCTGGCAGACCCCAGACAGTGTCCCCATTTCATTAGCCCACTGGGCCAGTTAATGTGACACACATAGAGATCAGGAGGCCAATTAGTGAATTTCAGGTTCCGTCCGGTTCCTACCACCTACCACTCACCTCAATCCAGTGTCTCAGGCAGAATAAACTTGCTCGCCAGGCCTGGGAGCTAAAGCCATGCCCCCCTCAGCACGCCCCTCCCTGAGCCCACTGTAGTTACATGTGTTTTGGGGCCCTGTGGCCTCCTGTGTAGACAGGGATGGAGAAAGCAAAGTCCAAAGGATGAGAAAAGGCAGAAGGAATTAGCTCACTATTCCCCTACAATTTAACAACCTACAGATAGGCAGAGGAAAGGGATAAACAGAAAACACTTTGCCATGGAAATAAACACCTAAAGTTTTTAGACAATGAAAGAAGCAAAGAGGATTGCCACACAAAGGGGTCAGCACACAAAGAACTCATCCAAAAGTTACAAACGTCAGACACCTGGTCTGAGCCCTGAGACGCTTTCATCTCAAATTACTCTGCTTGCCGACTCCCCAACTATTTCCAAGACCTTTGCAAGAGAAAAAAGATACAACCCTCTTCCAAAGTTTGGCAGGATTTTAGGTCAGGAAACAAAACCAGGTTACAGTTTTGCGAGTTGGGGGCTGGGAAGTTATCATTCCCCCCCACCCCACCCCATACATTTTGGAGGCATCTAGATAGACTAAACAAAACAAAACCCAAAACAAAATAGCACTTGACACCTGAAAACATATTAGGGCAAAGTCAGTTTTATTTTCCTGTTAGAGATCTGCTCTACCCCCTAGAGAGTTCTGCACTGGGGCACCTGGGTGCCTCAGTCAATTGTCTGCCTTTGGCTGAGATCATGATCCCAGGGTCCTGGGATCAAGTCCTGCATCCCAGGGTCCTGGGATCCTTGCTCAAGGGAGAGCCTACTTCTCCCTCTCCCTCTGCTGCTCCCCCTTCTTGTGCCTCTCTCTCTCTCTCTCTCTCTCTGACAAATAAATAAATAAACAATATCTTTTAAAAAGAGAGAGGGAGAGTTATGCACTTTCAGCAAAAGCAAGCATGCACACAGCTACTGACTAAGGCTGCCTGTCTAGCGGGAAATCGCTCACCTACATGGGCAGCCTGCGTGTTGAAACAGCGTCATCCACTAGAGGTCAGAATGAGACTGTCGTGTTCAATGCTGCTGAGGCCCCACTGAGATTCTGGGTGAGTACAGACTCAGGGAGAAATGAAGCCCAAGACGTCAAAGAGTGACACCCACAGCCATGGGTGACAGGTCGGCACAAGGCACTTCTGAATCCTCTTACAAAGAGTTTCCTCCCACGTCTAAATCAGGGAGCAAAGGAGACACTGACAGGACAACACCTGTCAGCAAAAGCTGACACGGTATGAAGGACTCAGAAGGTAGCAGGACAGAGGACAGGTCTTTCATGAACCGAAGGTCAGAAGGAAGGATGAGAGCAGGTAGGACCCCGGAGATGGCAAGAGAGACGCCAAGATATGCCACGTGGCCAGTAGGGGTGACAGAAAAGAACAAAGAAATGGGCAGGGAAAGTGCCTCTCTAGTTCTCAGAACCAGAGGTGGGCTGGGAACAAGCCCCAGCCTAGTACATTCATGGGGAACTGATTAACTACACATATCACACGTGCGACATGGAACACGGTAAAGCCGCCAAAGACTGAGCCATACCTGTTAGTATGGAAGGACCTCTAAGATGTGCTTAAGTAAGAAATAGCAGACAGCATGCTCTTTAATGGTGGCATTTGTGTACGTGTGTTAAGGATACACACACACACACGTACCCACATGGATGCAGGAAAGTCTTCCAAAAAGATTCATGCACACCCAACCAAAAAGAAGGTTCCCGATCAGGGCCTTCACACCTGTGATTGCCCCTGTTCAGCTCCTCCCCTAGAGCCTCCTCTCAGTTCTTCAGTCAATCCTCATCTCAGTAGGATAACCCTGGCTGCCATATTTAAAATCCCACCCCCTCCAGCACTCTCTATCCCCTTTTGCTGCTTTATTTTCCTCCCGAACACTTACTGTCAGCTGCCACATTTCATGGTTTACTTATTTGTGTGAGTTATTTTTGCCTCACTCCCTAGATTGTCATCTTCATGAGGGGAGGGATGTTTTTATCTGTTTTCTTGTGTGTGTGGGTCCCCAGTGCCTGAGGCAGTGTCTGCTCATAACAGGGACTCAATGTTTGTTACATGAATTAGTTAAGATGAAATGTTCCCCTTATTCATGTTCCCTGAAGTACAAAGACCTAGAAATTACTTAAGGGCTACCAAGGCAATGAGACAGGGACGAAGCTGCCTCGGACATGATCTCTAGCTGACTTCACACTAGAAGTGGGTCCAAGGAATCTAGGACTCTGTCCTTCAAGGCTTTCACTCTCTGGAACATGTTTGAGGCCAAGTTCTAACAGGGAAATGCAGCTACTCATAGACTTTTGATGAAAGGATGGCCCTCCTTTTCCTAGAAGGTCATTGACTTCCATTAGTTGCACAGGTTTGGGACCATGCTGGAGAAGCTGGGGAAGAAAGACACCTGCCTGCTAAGTTAAACCAGCTGACTGTACTCTGACTTTGATGGGATGGCCACCGGCCTCAGGTCTCTGTCTGGAATGAGGTTCTTCTCCACATAGCATACTTCCTTCAGCCTCAAACTGCACCAAAAACATGCAGCAGAATGCTAAGAAATGGCCCATTCAAGATTCACAGCAGGGAAGAATGTATCTTCCTAGCATCATATCTTGCTGAAATAATTGTAAATCATCATAGCTTGGGTATTCTCTTTGCAGAGGTCTTGCTAAGGGAGACACCTCCAAATACTAATCAGATTCCAGGGCAACAGGGTGGGAGGCAATTCCTTAAGCAATCTAGCTCCATTTCATAATTTTAAAAAATGGAATTCTGAGAAATGTTTTTGGAATAAAATGTGAGTTGTCGTGTGGGCCAACATATAGCAGTTGGGTAACTGTAGATATTAATGGGATGTTTTTTCTACTTCCTCATTCCTAACTACAAATTAGTTACCTCCTGAAGATCTAGCTCCTCTTAGTATGTAGATAGGGAGAATGACTTGGTGCAATTTCATGCTTGGTTTGTGTTCTCTTCAATTCCATTTATCAAGTGATTTGCCTTCTATTTTAAATACTCTAGCTCCTAAATGCATGAATAAATATGGTAATATCTCTCTTCCCAGATTATCAGACCTCGGACTATTCTGGGCATCCAAAAGCCAGCCCAGGACATACACGGAGGAAGCTAAAATCACTCTGCCGCATAGAACCATGCACATTGCTCCTTAGGTTTTCACTCAAAGCCTTATTAACTCTTATTTAATGCACAAGCTTAACAAGTATGTTTAATTAATTTCTAGATCGAAAGCAGATTGGAAGGAAAATAAGGCTAGGAAAAAGACATAATAGTAAGACTGTTAAAATGATTCAGGGGTGAGAAAGATGATAATAATAAAAGGGCAAACTGAACTATAGGTAATAATGAAGATTAATTGTCAAGATTAATTGTCAAGTATTTAACTATGACCAGCATACGTTGAAATGACAGAGAGCTTTTGTAATGTATTTTAGAAAAATTTTAAACAGAAATTGCTTTAAAAAGAAGCAGTATTTAAAAGAGGAAGATATTGTTATCTGGATTGTTTCTTCAAAGGACCCAACTTTTAATTCTTTAAGCTAGCAAAAATGGAAATGTATATAGAGACCATATAATAGTCATGTGTATATATTACACATATAATACATAGATATATTAGAGTTGATAGATCACAGCAATCCACTAAAAATGAGGTCAGCTTTCCACAAACTTTACATTTATTTACTCAGTTATTCAATAAATAAATATTGAGCTTTTTTTAAATTATTTTTTTTCAAAGACTTTATTTATTTATTTGACAGAGATCACAAGTAGGCAAAGAGGCAGGCAGAGAGAGGGGGAAGCAGGCTCCTGCTGAGCAGAGAGCCAGGTGCAGGGCTCTATCCCAGAACCCTGAGATCATGACCTGAGCCGAAGGCAGAGGCTTCAACCCACTGAGCCACCCAGGTGCCCAATTATTATTTAAATAGGCTCCACATGGAGCCCAACACGGAGCTTGCACTCACGACCCTGAGTTCAAGACCTGAGCCCAAATCAAGAGTCAGATGCTTAACTGACTAAGCCACCCACGCACTCCTTGAGCTCTTATGAAGTGCTAAGCACAGTGCTAGTTCCAAGTGAGGACAGACTTGACCTTGGCCTTGTAGACTCTCCTTACATTCTATTTCATTCTATTTTAGATAAGTTCCTAGAAAGAAGAAAACAGGGTGCCTTGAGAGCAAAGAGACTAATAGACCTGATCTAGTCTGGGGGTGGTGGGGTGGGGAGCAGCCCTGGGGCTTTAAGCTCAACTCTGGAGTGGTCATCCAGGTGAGTTGCTCGTGGTGCAGAGGGAAATGGAAAGGCGGGGTGGGGGGGTGGAAGAGCACTGTGGCCAAGGGACTGAATGCACCGAGCACGCACTGTGGCTGCAGTGAAGAGGGCAAGAGGCAGGGGTGGGGCCATGCTGAGCCCAGAGGATGTGTTAGTGAAGGTCACCATCACTCTAACGACAATGGCAGTCCACTGCAGAGTGACCTTTTAAGATGTTTGAAAAAAGAAATCACTTTGAGGGCAGGAGGAGGAATAGATCAGAGTGAGAGTCAGAGTATTTATGGGGAACAAGGTAGGAGGTTACTATACGCCTCCAGGGAGAACAGAGGGTCAAAGTATGAGTGGAAGAACAATAGCCAGAATCAACAATATTCAGGAGGCAAAGACTCATGGGATTTGGAAGGCACCACAATGGAAGGTAAAGAAGGGGGCAGAGTCAGGATGGCCGTCAGGGTTCTGATGCGGACAGCTGGTTGTGCAGGGGTGCCAGGCACTAATGGAAGACACTACAGAGGGGCAGGGCTGTTATGGGATGGGGAACAGGGACCCATGGTTGTAGTTTTAGACTTGCCTAATATGGAGCTCCAGTGAAACATTCAGGTGTCTGTGTCAGTCAGGAGAATGTTGGCCTGTGTCTGGAGTCCAGAGACCACATCTGAGGGTAAGATATAATCTTCAAGCCCTGTGCTTCCACTGGTTATGGAACATAAGAGCTGAGGGGGACAACAGGTTTTATTGGCAAGAACCAAAACTTCCCAAGAGAAAACTTTTGGGTGCTTTTGATACATTTCATTTCAGGAATTAAATCACTTGCACTCTCCAAAGACATTAGATGAAGCAAGAAAAATGGATTCTACATCAGGAAGCTCAAACCAACCATGGGAACATATAATCTAATGGAGAACAGTGGCTGCAATTTAACATAACGATACGTCAACATGGCACAACATACAGCTGCTTTCATATCAAATTATATTCAACCAAAAGTTCACAGTCACATTCTGGGGGTGGCATTCAGGACAACTGGAAACCAGAAGAGATTACTGCAGGCTCCTTCATACAGGAGTTTAAAGCTGTGGCGGCATGGGCATATACAGGAACCGGTTAAGAAACGTGGTGTTAATGACCTACTGGACTATAGAAAATCAGTCTGCAGAGAAAGTAGACTGGAGGGATTCAAAGCAAGAGTTCTCAGATGGGGCTGGGCACTGGCTCCGCCATGTATTAACCAGGGGAACCTGGACAAGATCCTCACCTCCCTAATCTCAGTGACCTCTTCTGTAAAATGGACTGCTGGAAGGAATAAATGAAACACTGCATGAAACATGCTTAGCACATACAAAGTAAGTACTTTGTAAACATTCACTGCTTTCAGGAAGAGGAGGAAGACTGTTAAGATAGTCATGGGGCTATTTTATAAAAGGGGTGTAAACATATACTAAAAAGATAAGACAGTTCTAGAAGTTGGGATTTATCAAATACACATAGTAATAATATTACTTTTACTAATCCTATCTTACATGTACACAGCACTTGGTAATGTTCAAAGTACTTCCAAATACTTTATTCAATTAACTTTTACAATAACCCTTTAAATAGACAAGATAAATATCATACCTATTTTACAAGTGATGAAACTGACTCTCAGAGAGTTTTAGTAACTCAACCAAAGACACTAAGTCAAGAAGTGGCAAGGCCATAGTTTCTACTCAAGTCTTTGACTTCAGCTTCTGTATTTCGGCACTGGTTCAAGGTCACAAAACAAGTGAGGAACTCTTTGGAGAAGCCTGCTTTAGGAGACACGTCTACACAGTTTTGCCCCATAGCCAAATGTAATAGGAAAGATGGATGAGGGCTTTTGCCATCTTGGAAGCAAAGCCAAGAAATGGAAAGAAGCTGAATGCTGATGTCATTGTGTTGAATTGCTAGACGAAACCATAACAAATCTTCAAATACGCAAACCAATACATTTTTTGTTACCTCAGTAGTCTGAGCAGTGTCTCCATCACTTGCAAACAAAATAATCCAAATATAGCCAATGTATTAGAAAACTCACTACTCCTTCAAAAAAAAACCCAAGTATCTTACATCTTTGACTACAGTCCTGCTATTTCCACCAAATGGTATTCCTTTCTTTCCTTTCCTTTCTTTCTTTAGAGAGGGAGAGAAAGGTGGGGGAAGAGGCCAGAGGGAGAGGGAGAGAGAGCATCTCAAGCAGACTCCACACTGGGGATGCAGGTTTCCATCTCACAACTCTGAGATCATGACGTGAACCAAAATCAAGAGTCAGATACTTAACTGACTGAGCCACCCAGGCACCCCTGGTATTCCTTTTCTTACCTGTTAAACTCCTACCCATCCTTCAAAACCTCACTTAACCATCAAGTAAAGGAAGCCTTTTCTGATTCCACCAGCATAACAACTTCTCCTTTTGCTCTCCAAGCATTTTATTTGCACTTCTCTTAGAGAACTTCATATTCTTCTTCATATTCTTCCCTTCTGTGTCTATCATAACACTCTGTATCTTGCCATGGTAGACCGCCAATACATAATTGATTTTAACGCATTGTATAAGCTAGAGTATGAACTAATTTCTCAGAAGATTACCCATACTGATACTTGGCTATTTAAAATGTTAATATTATGTGAGAGAAGGGAAGTCAAACCTTGGCTTCACATCTCCACATTTATGAGCTGAACATGCAATATTGGACCATTTCCTGATCTCTCCCATAGCTGACCATTCTGGATGTCATTTTGAGGGAAATAGAACATAACCTCCCTAAAAGTACAAAATAAAAAGTTACAAATCCATCACGTTTCATATTAAGCACATGGATTGGATTTTACAGGTGTCCTCTAGAATCTGCAGTGCTGGAAGTCATGCCACTCAGCTTCCCAGATCTTATAAGAATATTGTAAACCTACTTTAATATGTATCTTCTCCCATTTCAGCTGTATCTCAAAATAGCTTCCAAGTGTTCTATTTTATTACTGTTTATAACCAATCATGTAACCTTGTTCCAAAAAAAAAAACAAAAAAGAATGAATTCTAATAAGAATTTTTTTTTACGGGGCGCCTGGGTGGCTCAGTGGGTTAAGCCGCTGCCTTCGGCTCAGGTCATGATCTCAGGGTCCTGGGATCGAGCCCCGCGTCAGGCTCTCTGCTCAGCAGGGAGCCTGCTTCCGCCTCTCTCTCTGCCTGCCTCTCTGCCTACTTGTGATTTCTCTCTGTCAGATAAATAAATAAATAAAAAAAATCTTTAAAAAAAAATTAAAAAAAAAAGAATTTTTTTTTGCATAAAGATCTAGAAAATTGTGAATTCCTAATCTGAGCTTATTCTATGAAATGAAAATGTATTAATCATTTTCTGTCTACACAGCCCTCAAATTGGAGAGGCAAATTCTATTTTCTAATGCTAGATTATTAAAATGTATTTTACATCAAAAGCATAAAATGTTTATTTCCACACAAACTACTCGACAGCAGAATGAATAGAATCATTCTGCTCATAAAAAATGCAGTCACCTGAGAGAGATATCTCTTCAGCCAAAAAGAATGCTGTCACTTTGCTCTTTCCAAATAACTATTTTCTGTTATTTTTTAGTTAGCTAATGGTTTTGGTCTGCCAAAATAAAGCTAATATTTGCATAATATCTCGACAGTTTATACTTGAGTTATCCCTGGTATGGACTGAGACCTTGTGTCCCCCCAAAGTTCATATGTTGAGACCCACCTGCCATGTGATGGTATCAGGAAGTGGGCCTTTGGGAGGTCATTAGGGTCACATGAGGTCATGGGGGTCATTAGAGTTAGATGAGGTCATGGGGGGGTTCATGATGGGATTCGTGCCCTTAGAGGCGTCATGAGAGAGCTTGCTTCCCCTTTCTGCTTCTGCGACGTTGAGGACATAGCACAGATATAGGAGCAAGGCCCTCACTAGACACTGGATTTGCTGAACCCTTGGTCTTGAACTTCCCAGCCTCCAGGACTGTGAGAGATAAATGTTTGTTGTTTAAACCCCACAGTCGACGGAATTTTTGTTACAGCAGCCCAGAGGGACCAAGACAATCCCCATTTTATATCTATGGAAAATGAAGCAAAGACAATCCCCATTTTATATCTATGGAAAATGAAGCAAAGAATTTTTTTTTTAAGATTTTTATTTATTTATTTGACAGAGAGAGATCACAAGTAGGCAGAGAGGCAGGCAGAGAGATAGGAAGGGAAGCAGGCTCCCTGCTGAGCAGAGAGCCCGATTCGGGGCTCGATCCCAGGACCCTGGGATCATGACCTGAGCCGAAGGCAGAGGCTTAACCCACTGAGCCACCCAGGTGCCCCTGAAGCAAAGAATTAATACATTAATACATCAAGCACATGATGAAGCCAGAAGCTTGTGGCTTATCCCCAGCGGCCACATGATAGGTGATACAAGTGTCAACAAATGTGATGCTCATGAAACCCTTTCCCCAGCTTTGATTTCATACCATAGATGCCTTGAAGTTCTCTCTTCCAGATCTCCTCCAGGGCTGCATGTTTGGCACAGCCTTGTCCTTGGGGATGGGGGCCCCCCTCACCTTCTACAGCTGCATGCTATCACCCCCATCTCTCCACCGCTTGGTCTTTCTGTCCAGGCTGGCCCTTCTGGACCTGTCCTTCCCTTCTGAAGGTGTGATTACGGACTCTGATTCATATATTCTAGGCCCCTGAAAGGCAAAGAGAGGTTCCTCTTTTCTGAAGAGACATTCCTGATCTCATTCAACATATGTTAAGTAATAGAAATATGTCTCCAGCACATTGGCCTCTGGTGTACACAGTTGCTCATCACCATCATCTTGGAATGGAAAGGATCCTTTCAAACCAGTTATAGAAGTACCTCTGGAAATAGGGTAAGGTTGAAGGCAGCATCTTTTCCATTTTTTCATGAATTCCTTGTCTGGTGACCGCTCAGGGCACCTGTACTGATCTGCCCTCTGTCCTAGGGGGTGGCAGTTGGTCAAACCAAGTGCTGCCATGGGCACCATGTGCATCTGTGCTGGGCCCACGGAAGACACTGACACCTGAACATCCATGAAAAGCAGCATTCTCCAAGGAGCCCTCTGCCACATTCATTGAAAGGCAGGCAACTTCAGGGTCCAAATAACTTTCAGGATGTGTTAGATCAAATTGCTTCTGAGTTATCAAAGAAGGAGTGTTTTTAGTAGAACTCTGCATGCCTCTGTTCTGACCACCTCTTGGCACTCTCCCCATAATAGTCCCTTCTACTCTCTCTGTGATGGCATGTTTCCATTCATTTTTGTGGTTAATATCAGTTTGGGGGACCCTAAAGTGAACCCCACATTATCTGATTCCTTCCTCTTTCCACTGGAGCTGTGATTGGGGTTATACTGGGACCCTCAGGAAGTTTCTGGATGGGCTCTTCACCTCTGGAACTGTCAGCCTTGAATTGCACTGTGACACCCTTGGTGGTCCTCAGAAGGGACTCTTCTGGTCCTCTGCACACCTTCCTGACTTTAGCCTGCAGGATGCACCCCTAGGGGCAGGGGAACCACTTAGCCCTATGGTTCTCGACACTAGTATGTGGTCACTTGTGGGAGACAAGGCAATTTCTGAGAACCCTCTACACTGTCTGCCTAGAACATACCTTCTAGGTGTCCCCTTACTTTCTCCAGGTTCATCCAAACATTCCTCCTCTGAGCTATCAGTCAGTGGAGTCCAGAAGTAACTCTGGGTGAGCTCTGTCTGGTTTCCTCTAAAACCTTACTTCCTTCAGAAGTGTGGCAGAGTTGTGGCCTCTCAGGAAATGTCTCATCCTCACTGGTGTCTGAATACGACTATTTCCCAGTCAATAGGGGTTAATTCTCCCTCTGTCCCCATGCAGAACATCATCCCGGCTAACCATAGGAGCTCAAGATGCTGGGGTGTCATTGGAGAGGCCTATCAACAGACTTCTGGAGAGATAATATCTCAGCTTAGACCTAAAGATTGTACCAAGTTAGCCCAGCCAAGAGAACGGAGGGAAGAATGTTCCAAGCAGACAGAACAGCAGGTGGGGAGGCTTCCAGATAAGAGAAAATTTAGCCAGAAGACTCTTGGCCCAAGCAGAAGGCTGCAGAAACCCAGAAGTGGAGTGAGTCAGTTACTACAAGTAGTTGAAGAATCTTTATGTGAGCTTATGTGACAATGGCCTGGGCAATAAACAAATGACCCTGGAATTCAGGGTCACATAAAAACAACTGAGCCCAGAGAAGTATTTTGACATTGTGAATTTTCTTAATCATTATCCTAAAAGTATAATGACTGTCAGGTTGTTTTTGGAGTAAAAAATTTCAGATTGGGACCAGGACCTTATATTCAAATAGTCATGCTCCATTGACCTAGACTTCACCTCTACCTTCCCCTTCTCCAACCCCATTAAGTGTCTGCAGGCTGATCTGACTCTCCACCCAATAGAAAATCAATCTCATAAATAAATGCATTCCCAGGTGTTACTAACTGGCAAATTATAGTGTCATACAAATAATGCTGATACTATATAGTATTAAATGGACACTTTCTCTTAAACATGCATGTATGCACTCTGAGAAATGATTCCTGAAGATACTATGTCTGTCCTGAAAGTAACAGATAGTTGCATCATGGAATTTTCTAAGAAAAAGGGACCTATCCATCTTAGGAGGCAAGGGAACCTCCCTACTGTTTTCCATAGTGGCTGCACAAATTTACATTCCCATCAGCGGTGCACAAAGGTTCTTTTTTCTTCACACCTTCTGTCTTTTGTTTTTTAATAACTGCCATCTGAACAGCTGTGAGATGTTATGTCTTGTGGTTTTGATTTGCATTTTCCTGATGATGAGTGGTGTTGAGCATCTTCTCATATATTGGCCATCGTATGTCTTCTTTGAAGAGATGTCTATTCAGATCCTCTGTCCATTTTTTTAAAAGATTTTATTTATTTATTTGACAGAGATCACAAGTAGGCAGAGAGAGAGAGGAAGGGAAGCAGGCTCCCTGTCAAGCAGAGAGCCTGATGCGGGGCTTGATCCCAGGACCCTGGGATCATGACCTGAGCCAAAGGCAGAGGCTTTAACCCACTGAGCCACCCAGGTGCCGCTTCTGTCCATTTTTAAGCAGGTTATTTTTATTTTATTTTTTGCTATTGACTTATATGAGTTCCTTACATATTTTGGATATTAACTTCAATCAGATACATGGTCTGCAAATATTTTCTCCCACTCCATAGGTTCCCTTTTCATTTTTTGTTTGTTTCCTCTCAAAAAAAATAAAAGTAGAAGTGCTGTAGCTGTAGGTTCCAGTAATCCCACTTCTGGGTCTAAATCCAAAGGAAATGAAATCAGTATCTTGAAAAAAATATCTGTGCTCTCATGTTCATTGCAGTATTACTCACAATAGCCAGGATATGGAAACAGCCTAGGTGTTGATGGATAAATGGATAAGAAAAAAAATTTAATAATATATATATATACATATATATAAAATTCATATATATATTCATGTATATATATATACACACACACATAATTCAGCCATAAAAAGAAAGTGATCCTGCCATTTGCAACATGGATGAACCTAGAGGACATGATGTTGAGTGAAATAAGACAGACACAGAAAGACAGACACCAAATGAAATCACTTAGGCATGGGTTCCAAAAAAGTCAAATTCACAGAAAAAGAGAGGAGCTGTGGTTGCCAAGGGCTGGGAGGTAGGAAAATGGAGAGGTATTGGTCAAGGGGTAGAAACTTCCAGCTATAAGATTAACAAATTCTAGAGATCTAATTTATAGTACAGTGACTATAATTAATAATACTGAATTGTATACTTGCAACTTGCTAAGAATGTAGATCGTAAGTATTCTTACCGCACACACACACAAACACACACACATACAAAATAGTAACTATGTGAAGAGAAAAAAAGATGATCATAAATAACAAA
Organism: Lutra lutra; assembly: GCF_902655055.1. Classification (NCBI taxonomy): domain Eukaryota; kingdom Metazoa; phylum Chordata; class Mammalia; order Carnivora; family Mustelidae; genus Lutra; species Lutra lutra. Next base: position 23,877,749 of record NC_062290.1, read on the forward strand.
GAAATAGTTTCCGGCCCAGTGCCTTCTGTTACATTTCCTCCAGCCCCAGGGTTTCAGGGAAGATAAGAGTACAAGGTAGCAGGCTTGGGTGAGGCCAGTGGTTTGGCAGGACGGCACACGCGTCATCCACTTCAACTAGAGCAGTTCCATTGCCTCTGAAATAGTAAGACTGCCTTTCTGGAAAGGGTTCTGCCGCTCAGAATGTTGGAAACCCATGTTCTACAGCATTCTTATTTTACAGACGAGGAGACTGAAGAATGGAATAACTAAGCAACAAGGTCAAGGTGAGCTGGATTCAGACCACGGGGTGCAGGATCCACCGCACACAATGGCGCATGGGGGGCACCATGAGGAGCTCGCAGACCGCACACGGACCCTCACCTGCCCCTGGCGGGTCCCGCCGACTGTGATCACTTCCGCCCACTCCACCGCTTCCTACCTGTCCTATTGCTTGGAGACGAATCACGTACTGCTTCTTTAACCATCCTTGCAGGAGCCACTTGAATTGTTATTACTCGAATTATTTTACTTTTCACCAAAACATTTATTTTGAAACAACTGAAATTCCCAGAACAGCTGCTGGCACAGTAAAAACAGGGTGACCAATCATTTTCCTGGGACAGCGAGGTTTCCCAAACACAGGACTGTCAATGCCAAAACTGGGACCGTCCCAAGCACACCAGAGTGGCTGTTATTCCGAGTCCAAAGACACCCCCTGCCCCCTATAAGTTGCCCACCTGGTACTCCACCACCTCTGAATACTTTAGTGTAGATTTTCTACAAGAACATTTTCCATCATAACTTACAACCATCAAAAGCAGGAAAGTAACATTGACACCTTATGACTCTCTTATTCCCAGACTCCATTCATGTGTAGCAACTGTCCCAACAATGTCCTTTCTAAGAAAGAAATTCACTTCTGATTCACAATTTGCATTTAGTTCTCATATTTCTCTGGTCCCCTTCAATCTGGAACAGTTCCTCAGTCTCTCCTTGGCTTCAGTGATGTTGTAAGATAGCCACAGGTGGTTTCTCTGATTGTAAGGGCCTACTTAGCCAGAGGGAGCCATTTTGTTGTTTATGCAGTAAACTTAGATTGACCCTACCCCTCCCAGAGGAGCCATTTGTTGTTTATGCAGTAAATTAGATTGACCCTGCCCCTCCCAGAGGAACTTACTTAAAAGCAAGTCGGGGAAACCAGTCCCAGGTAACAAAGCCCAGATACAAGGGTGGGTCAGGCCAGGTGGAGACATCCAATCAGTGGGGCATGCATACTATCTCCCTAGCTACCAAGGAGAGTGGGCCCCACCTTTTGGGCGCCAATTCTTTTTTTTTTTTTTTTTAAGATTTTATTTATTTGTCAGAGAGAGAGAGGAGAGCGAGCGAGCACAGGCAGACAGAATGGCAGGCAGAGGGAGAAGCAGGCTCCCCGCCAAGCAAGGAGCCTGATGTGGGACTCGATCCCAGGACACTGGGATCATGACCTGAGCCGAAGGCAGCTGCTTAACCAACTGAGCCACCCAGGCGTCCCTGGGCGCCAATTCTGACCAAGGTGATAGGCTAGTTCAAATATCTCCTAGGGTAAATTGAAATTCAATTGGCCACCCTGTGTGACCTAGCATGACTATGCAGTTTTCTCTGTATGTTGCAAGCTCATTGGCCACCTGTGTGTGGCCAGGTTCAACCACATGGCCTTTGCTCTATAAAAGTTAGTCTATAAGGCTGGGAGGGGTCACCTCTTTGTAAGAGACGGCCCCGACTGGTCGGTTTGACTCTCGATGCTTGGTGCGAAATAAAGCTTTGCTTGACCTTCGCTTTGTATCAGTCTCGTTCTTTTGATTACAGACCTAACACTGATAAGCTAGGGTCCAAGTTCCTTTAGGACACACGTTGTATGCTGAAAGCGTAGAGCACCAAGAACATGTTTATCCTCATGGAAGTTGCCCCATAAATAACTGGTCAACCAACAGGACCAAGCAGGTAAAGGTAGCCACGATTCTACTGGGGTACTGAACTAATTGTTCTCAGCAACAACCAAAAGTCCCCCAAAGCCTGTTGGTCCTATGCTAGCAGAGCTGAAGAATGGAAAGACTCTGTCTCTTCCACAGTCCCTCACCCCTCTCCATTCTCTTTAGAAGTCAAGAACATACTCATTCTAGGCTGGCCCCACAAACCCTAGCAGCACTGGACTAACCCAATAAGGAGTGAGATACTGGGGCTACGGAAATGAGTCTTTGTATTGCCTTGCATTGACCTTATTTTTGTTGTGATGCACATTGAGCATTATTAGGGCCACAGTGGGGTAAGAGGACTTGGCTCTTTCCTAGGTCAATGGTGCCTGTTGCTTGTTAGAGATGGACACTCAGATCTGGAGAGAGGAGGACCATAGCTATGCTCACAGGCAGTAGTGGGTGAGTTTTAAGGGAACCTTAAAGGGAACCTTTAAGGGAACCTCTTTCCACAGGTTTTTGACCATAAATAATGATGGCATGAGCACCACTATCAGGAAATTATATGTCAATTATATCAGAAATCCCAAATCCAGTAACTTAAAAGTAAAACAAAAACAAAAAACAAAACAAAACAAACAAAAAAACCCTTAGGTGTGTGGGCTGTCTATCTCTATGCCTATATCATGATCAATCCTAGGCATCTATGGACCACCACGTAATCACAATAACAATAATTGCTAACACAAGGCACTTAATGCTTTAAAAATAGAGGCACAAAGAAGCCAAGTAAATTGCCCAAGGTCACACTGCTCATAAGTGGAAGGGTCAGAGTTCTTGCCCTTAACTCTTGGATAATAACTTAATTGTTTAGTTGGCTCATGCACTGACATAACCAATGAATAGCCCAAAATGACAAGTGACTAATTCAAATACAAACAGAACAGCCTGCTCATGGAAAAGAAAACATCTGAAGCCAAATTGAAAAAAAAAAAAAAAAAAGTTTTAAAATCAAAGCCAGCAATGACTTCAGAGTAGGGTGCAGAACTCGTAGTGGCAGTCTACACAGATAACAGATGTCTACTTAGTAGGTCTGTTTCTCTTTCCTTGGTAAATGTCAAGCTTTCTTTCAAGACCCCAGTGCGTCATTGTTTCAATCCTGTTTCCTGCAATCCACTGAAATCTTCCAAGAACTCAGCCCTACTGCCCAGCCCCTCCATGGACTGCAGTCTGCACGTGCCATCTACAGGCATAAGAGGATGCTGGTTTTCTCCAAGGCAGCCAACAGGATTGCTTAACGGACTGCCATCCCCAAAGCCCCAGGAGGCAGAGCAGAAGGAAGTCAAGGCAAGGCAAAGGCAGGGAGGAGACGGTTAGCACAAAAACTAGCAACATTAAGAGAGCCAGCAGAGAGGAATAAAAGAAATGGCAATCAAATGGGAGAGAAGAAAACAAAAATGTTAACCATATTAAATGAACAGCTGGGAAAAGTAGAAAGGGTTTCAGTTATAGACCGGAAATGGAGTTTGGCTTCACCTCAACCGAAAACACGAGTACCCTGATAAATTATTAGAACACACAAGAGAATCTTCCAGGAAGATAAAGCTGGAAACACAACACAAATTTTAAAGGCACTATAGACTCCACAGCAAACTGATCCCCCACAAATCCATCAGAACCCACTGTTCCATTTCTGTGCTTACACCATATCTTCTTAGTTTAAAATAAAACAAAATAATCTGCAATTTCATCTCAGGCCAGCCTATGATGAAAAGAGCTGATAGAGAAAATGAGAAAACGCTTCTATTCCCAGCCCCCATTTTCATGTCGAAGTTGAAGGATTCTCTAAGCCAGGACCCAAGTGAAACAACAGTAAAGGAGGGGCTCTCTCTTGGCCACAGCACATTGCTCTTATTTACATGTTTTCCCTCTCTCAGCATTCATGTGCTTATTGACTGGCTAAAGAAAAACACAATCACAGTCCAATTTTCACTTTTCAGTTGTCACTTAGAAAAAAAATTCTACCTTCTCCTTAGCCACTACTATATCATTCTAGATGTTCCAGCAGGCAACGTGGTATGTGGGAAAATTGTGGATTTGGGATTCTGGCAAAAAATCCATACTTTAAATTCTAGCTCAAGTGATCAGTGTCTCTTAGCCCTAGTTTCTTCATTCATTAAAAAAAAAAAAAAAAGGGAGAAAAACAGTTACCTCCCTATCTCATGGTATAGAAATAAATGGGGGATATTTACTCCAGATTCCTGGTCCAGAAGAAGTAATTTTAAAGCTCAGTTGTGTTTCCTGTTCCTCTTAATTTATACAACAAATGCAAAAACTCTGAAGCACTTGTTCTCTTTTTTATTTATTCATTTGTCAAACTTTCCTGGGAGACTTCTGTAGGACAGAATGGATGTGATCATCTCCGACCCCATAGAACTACAGTGAAGGGGTGGAGACAACAATGAAACAGCTCAGTGTTGAATGAGTGGATGAATTTGCTTATATTAATGAGGGGGTGGGGCTTGAATAAAGCTCCATTATGAACAAAGAAAATGAACTTAAATTTAGAGTACTGAGTGTGAGCTCATAAGCCAGACCCTGAGTGGATTTAATTCTGGACTCCACCACTGGGCAAGTTTCTGAAATTCTCTGTGCCTCCCTTTTGTTGCAGGGTTCTTGTCTCATGGAGTTAAAGAATGATTCTCAGGGGGAAAAAGAATGAAGTGAAGTGAAAGTTTACTAAGTGAAGAGAAGAACTCAAAGGAAAGGAGCTCTCTAGAGTGAGAGGAGTCCCAAATGCGTTGCCCCCAAGGGTTTTTATGGTCAGTCTTTTGTAGAAAATGGAACAAGGAACTTGGTAAATATCTTGTCTATAACATTAAGGACAAACAAAGTAGATGTTAGTTCCCTTCTCTCTGGTTAATATCTTGTCTATAACATTTCTCCAAATCTGGGATTTCTGTGAGCCAGGTTACCTACCCTCTGTTTGACTCTAGTCACCTAGCCCTGCCTGTCCCTTATTCTCATCTTTGCTAAACTGGAGATAATAATTCCCCATTGGGTTACTGAGAAAAGGAAAAAGCAACACTTCTTCCTAGAGTTTTCCACTTCTCTGAGGCACGTACTCTATAAATCTACTGGTTTCCTGAGATGCCTAGATTTCCACGTAGTGTCCAGGCATCTCGGCCTGTCCTAAAGAAGCATTTCAGAAGTGGTCCAGTGGTTTTTTATCAATAACCAAAAATAAGAGATAACACCCAACCCAGCCCCCAGACGAGGGTAGGACCCACTAGCTAAAATGCACATACCAGCTAGCTACTTTGGCAGATTTTAAGGGTTTGCTCAAGCCTAAGGGTTGACGACAGAAAACCCAGCACTTTTTGAGGCTATGGCCCTCTTCTAAAGGAAATTGACTGGAATGAGCTGGGGCTCATTGATTAGAATTACCAGGCTCAACCCAGATATATCTGATCGCACAGTTTTCATTCCCACTTTGCGGCCCTGAGAAACTGACCTCCATCTGGTTCAGCTGAAGCAGCAGCCCTTGAAAAGAAAGGCAGGACTGAAAGGGACAAAAAGTCGAGGTTCTGGAAATCTCCTTGGTGTGGCCGCTTACTAGCACAAATGTATAATCCACAGGCCTGAGTGCCCTCATGCATCACAGGAAGACCGTGCAAAGGTAAATCGCTAAGGCAAGTAGAAATCCCAGATTCTCACAGCCCGGGGTGGGGGTGGGGGTGTCAGTCTGTCCCAAGCATTTGAACTGAAGGTAAAAATGCTACATAAAGCTACTAGGAAAGCGTGTATTCCTCTTCTCCCCCACCCCACCCCCAATAAAAACAAAAAACTCTTAACGCTTATTTTAAATAAGGCACAAAAATATTCAAATCAATAATAATAGTAGTGGCAATAATAACAAGATACTTCTTAACCTGACTGTCCTGGACCCAAATCTCCTTCTCCGTAGGGTGGTGGGCGCTGGGAAAGACAGGTGAAACGGGCTGGGCGAAACAGGTGAAATGGGCCAGGTCTTAAACTGGTCTTAAGCTGGGTCGCCATGGAAACCGCGGCAGAGGGGCTGATGCGCGGCAGGTGGGAGGGTCGGGCAGTGGCTGCTGGGGAGCTGCCAAGGGAATAAAGCTCCTGACTTCCTTTGACCCTCAAGAGCTGGGCTTTTCCCGGGGACCGGAAACAGAAAGTTGCTTCTCAACTCAGAATCACACGGGTTAGAGACCCAGACCCCAGGCCTCCATTTCCGACCTGCTGAATCAAAATCTCCGCAGCGAGGATCCGGAATCTGGATTTAACCAGGTGCTACATAGGGTAGGGAGGTTGGGGGAACACCGGGCTCGCTTGTTCTTTTTTTCTCAACGCCCGCCCCCCCCAACACAGCACCTCGTGGTGGTAAAAGACTCTGCAACCACTTTCCTCACCAGCGGCTCTCTAGCTTGGGGGAGTCCTTGGAGCTGGAAAGGCAGAGCCCCTTCAGTTCCTTAACCTGAAGTGTAAACCGATTGGAAGCGTCGCTGCTCTTTGTGGGTTCCCCACTTGGGGGCAGCCTCGTCCTTTGCTCCTGTTCGTTCCGCCAAAAGGGTCCACGTGTTTTTAAATCCAGTTTATTTCTGCCGCAGTCTCGTTAGTATCAGCTGTTCTAGAAAGCGGAGTTTGGATGCAGAGAGAAATGTCTCCTTAGGAGGAATGGGGCAGTATCGGGGCTCCCTAGAGTGGGATAATCTATGGGTCTCTAGTACCCCGTGCATTTACCATGCCTTATGATGGTAATCTGTTTCTAGATCGGACTTCCTGTCATATGCATGGCATGTAAAGGCAGATTGTTCTATATTAGCTGAGAATGTACTTCCTCCAATTCAAACTTCCAAATCAGAACTATTGCTAAGTGAGTGCGAGGGAGTTGAAATGAGTAAGGCCAACAAAAGCTGTTATACACAAGGGGCTTTCCTGAGCTAGTGTGTATTGTAATTTCTCAAGATAAAGCTACAACAATGAGCATTTCTTATTTCTCATGGCAACTTCTTTCTGAGAGTGACTCGCAGACCAAACTATGCTCACAGAACCCCCTTTGGGAAACACTTAGCTGGGGAAATAGTGTGACCTCCCCCATGAAGTTTGTGTAAGGTGGATGGTACAGAGCTTCTGATTTGGGGCTTCTGGTTTCTCAGCATGACGATGGCAAAATCAATTAGGGCTGCCTTCCAGGAGAGGAATGGGAGAGGTCATTTGAAAGAAAGGGGATGGGGCGCCTGAATGGCTCAGTGGGTTAAAGCCTCTGCCTTCGGGCCAGGTCATGATCCCAGGGTCCTGGAATTGAGGGTCCTGGGATGGAGCCCGGTATCGGGCTCTCTGCTCAGCAGGAAGTCTGCTTCCTTCTCTCTCTCTCTCTCTCTGCCTGCCTCTCTGCCTATTTGTGATCTGTCTCTCAAATAAATACATAAATAAATCTTTAAAGAAAGAGGAGATAAAGAATTAAATTGCTGGGGGATATATTAATGGGTATGTTTCAGGCACTTGGTATTTTTTACCCCTTGGAACCACCCTCTGAGGTATCAGTCTATCCCCATTTTAGAGACAAACTGATACAAGTTATTCCAAAACCGTATCCAGTCTTAAGTAGGCAGAAAGTGACGGCTGATATTCAGAGTCAAATCTTCCTTAGTACAAGGCAGAACCCAGCCCAGCACCATGGGAGCCTGCAGGACGTAGGCAGAACTACAGGTTTTATTTCCAGGGTCAGCTGAGTAATAATGGTGAAACAGTAGTCTGCTCTCAAATACTGAGCCCCCCAGTATCAGTTTTTGATGGCGAGCAGGAAGTAATTCTTTTTCAAGATCCATATGGTTAGGAAAAATTGGAAAATTTGCTGGAACAGCATCAAAGCAGTGACTTCATGACTGACAGAATTTCCATAGCGTCCGATTGGAGAGTCAAGTTTGACTTTGAGTTTCCTGGTTTCATTGAGTGGGAGAAGGTACTGCCATTAGGCTTAGCAATGAAAGAACAAGGATTTTTTTTTATTATAAATTTGTTTTTTGCGTTTTTCAAAATTTATATTTAGGGATGGACAGAGAGACCGGGAGATAGAGAATGCACAGCGGGTGGGAAGGGGCAGAGGGAGAGGAGAGAGCGAATCCCATGCTGATTCCTACCCCCAGCGTGGAGCCTGACTCGGGGTTGATCTCAGGACCCATAAGATCATGACCTGAGTGGAAACCAAGAGTCCAACACTTAACTGACTGAGCCTCCCAGGTGCCCCAGCTTTGCTGTTTCAACTTTTTCTCAGTTTCCGATCTTTTCTGCCATGCTCTACACAGACACTCTATTTATCTGCAAAATAGAGAATCTAAATGGCAGAAATACAGAGGGATTTCTTCATGCAAAGACTCAGTTTCTGGAAAGCATTATGACTTTTCAGAAGCCTAGGAAATTTGTCTCTCTCATGTTTCAAGTTCACAGTCAAAGAAAGGCTGAATCGCTGAAGGGAATGAACCAGAAGTTAAAAATAACATAAAAGTCTGTCTGTGGAGCCTCCTCTTAAATGCTCGCTAACATGTGCGTTCCTGCAGGGCTCCTGTGGAAGGCCCATTTAAGTACAACAGAGAGGCTTTCTGGAGCTGGGTGGGCGGTGGGGGGCTACCAGGTCAGCCAGTAAGGAGTTCCTGTAGAGGAGGGCTCCTCCTATCCTCGGGCTCTTCCAGAATATCTCTCAGTCTGCAGAGTTAGCCAGACTCAAAGCACACATGTCCAGGGAGAGAGCGAGTTAGCCAGCAGTCCGTGTCACTGTGAAACCGAGTGAGAAGTACAGCTGAAACAGAAGGATCAAAGATGAGAAGGTGGCCAAGGCTCGCAGCCTCTTCTGCTCAAAGAGTGAGCCTGGGGCTTGCAGCTTTCCTGCGTGCTTATGATGATTAACTAGCAGGTATCAGAAAAGACTTGCCTGCTCTTAGGGTTCAACAACTCTTTGGTAACAGGCAGGACCCCATGTTCAGGAAAAAAAAAAAAAGCTATTCCCGAAGTCATTTGTATGTCCGTTGTTTGAACCTGAAAATTCTTGATTCTCAGGATGGGTCCTCTAAACTCTTTACCCTTGTAGGCATTCATTCATTCTGTGATCACCCAGCAGATATTTAATAAGCTCCTACTGTGTGCCATGTAGAGTGTGAAATCTATAGCAGTGAACAAGAAGATAAAAACCCTAGCTGTCATGGAGCTTATGTTCTAAAGGGATGGGCAGACAAATAAATAATATATAAGAAAATCATGCTGTATATGAAATAGTGACCAATACAGAAAAGGCAAGCAGAGATGTGGGATAAGAAGTGTTGGGGCATGTGGCCTCCTTGAAAAGGGGACATTCAAGCACAGACCTCAGCAACTGGAGAAGTTAATTGTGCAGTATGTGGAGGATTGCCTTCCAGGGCTGAGGGGAAAGCAAGTGCAAAGGCCCTGTGGTGGGAGTGTGATGGCAGGTTTGAAGAGCAGAAAGGGGGCAGTGTGGCTGGAGCTGAATGAGCAGGTAGGAGAGTGATAGGAGGTGAGGTCAGAGAAGCAGTGGGGAGCGTGGCTTTACAGAGCCTTCTATTCCTTTGACTTTTTCTCTGAGATATGAGCCTGCTGGAGGATTTTGAGAAGAAGAATGGTCTGATCAGTCTTCTTAAAATATTGAGATCTAATTCACATATCATTAAATTCACCCATTCAAAGTATACGGTTCAGTGGTTTTAGTCTATTTAGAGTTGTGCAACCCTCAGCACTATATAATTCCAAAACATTCTCATCCAACCAATAAAAGCTCTAGTACCTGTTAGCAGTTACTACCAATTCTCCCCCCCCCCCCCCCAAGTCCTGGGAAATGACTGACCCGTTTTCATCTCTGTGAACTTGGCAACTCTGGACATCTCACAAAATTAAGTCCTATAATGTATGGATTCTTGGGCCTGGTTTTTCTTTCCCTTGGCATATTTTCAGGATTCATTCATGTTGTAACCTGCATCAGTACCTTAGTCTTTTTCATATCTGAATGATACTACTTTATATGGCTACACTGCATCTGTTTCTCCATTCCTCAGTTGATGAACATTTGAGTACTTTCCACTTTAGAGCTGTTACAAATAATACTATCATAAATACTTGTATGCAGATGTATAGATTTTTGTGTGTGTGAACTTGTTTTTAATTCTCTTGGGTATGGACCTAGGAGTGTAATTGCTGGGTTATGTGGTAAGTGTGTTTAACTTTCTGAGGAACTTGCCGAACTTTTTCCAAGTAGCGTACCTTGGCAATGCATAAGAGTTCCAATTTCTCCATATCCTTACCATCTGTTTTTCTTTTTCTTTCTTTTTTTTTTAATAGCTATCCTGGTGGGTGTGAGGTGGTATTTCATTGTGGTTTTGATTTGCATTTCCCCAAGACTAATGATACTGAGTATCTTTTCATGTGCTTATTAGATATTTGTACTTCTTCTTTGGAAAAATATTCATATCTGTTAACTTAAAATGGGGTTATTTGTGTGTTTATTGTTGAGGTAAAATGCTTCTTCATATATTTTAGATACTAGATTCTTATCACTTCAATGATTTGAAAATATTTTCTCCCATTCTATGGATTATCTCTTTTACTTTCTTGAGGGTGTCCTTTGAAGCATGGAAGTATTTAATTTTGATAAGTTCCAATTTATGCATTTTTATTTTGTTGGTAATGCATTTAGTGTTATATTTAAAAACCAATGCCTAATACAAGGTCACTAAGATTTATGCCTATTTTTCTTTTAAGAGTTTTATGCTTTTGGCTCTTACATCTAGGTCTTTGATCCATATTGACTCATTTTTAATTTTTGTTTTAAGCACTGTGAGGAATGTGTCCAGCTTCATTATTTTGTATTCGGATAGCCAGTGGTCTTAGAACCATTTGTCAAAGACTGTTCTTTCCCCCTTTGAATTGTCTGGGTACCCTTTTTGAAAATCTTTGTCCATAGTGTGCGGGTTTACCTCTGGAGCCTTAATTATATTCCGTAGATCAATCCATCTTACGCCAATGCACACTGTCTGGATTACTGTAGCTTTTTGTATTAAGTTTCGAAATCTGGAAGTGTGAGAATCCAACTTTGTTCTTTGTTTTCAAGATTGTTTTGGCCATTCTGAGTCACTTGCATTTTCATATGAAATTTCAGGAACACTTGCCAACTTCTGCAAAACAGGCAGCTGAGATTTTGATAGAGATTGCCTTGAATACAGAAGTCAATTTGGGGAGTCTTGTCATCTTAATACTAAATTTTCCAGTCTAAGAACATGCAATATCTTTCCCTTTAGTTAGGTCTTATTTAATTTCTTTTAATGATGTTTTGTTATTTTCAGCATACAAGACTTCTTTTTTTAATTTTTAATTTTTTATTAACATATAATGTATTATTAGCCCCAGGGGTACAGGTCTGTGAATTGCCAGGTTTAAACACTTCACAGCACTTACCATAGCACATACCTTCCCCAATGTCCATAACCCAACCACCCTCTCCCTTTCCCCCCTCCCCAGGCAACATTAAGTTTGTTTTTTGAGATTAAGAGTCTCTTATAGACTTGTACTTCTTTTGTTAAATTTATTACTGGATATTTTACTCTTGTGTATTGTAAGTAGAACAAGGTTTTCTTGATTTCATTTGTGGATTGTTCATTGCTAGTATGTAGAAATACAACAAATTTTTTGTATATTGATCTTGTATCCTATAACTTTGTTGAACTCATTTATTAGCTCTAATAATTTTTTGTGTGTTTTGTAGGATTTTCTGTGAACAAGATCATATCATATGAAAATGGAGATAGTTTTAATTCTTTCCAGTTTATATGCCTATTCCTTATTTCCTTGCTCAGTTTTCCTGGCTAGAACCTCCAGCACAATGTTTAATAGAAATGGCAAGAGAGGGGCGCCTGGGTGGCTCAGTGGGTTAAGGCCTCTGCCTTTGGCTCAGGTCATGATCCCAGGATCTTGGGATGAAGCCCCGCATCGGGCTTTCTGCTTGGTGGGAAGCCTTCCTCCCCCTCTCTCTCTGCCTGCCTCTCTGCCTACTTGTGATCTCTGTCTGTCAAATAAATAAGTAAAATCTTTAAAAAAAAAAAATGGCAAGAGAGAAGACATTCTTGTTTCTGATCTTTGGGGCAGGGAAAACTTTGAGTTCATGCTGGTTCAGTATGAAGTTAACTGTGGGTTTTTCTTAGATGTTCTTGACAAAGTTAAAAAAAAATTTCTTTTCCTAGTGGTTGTATGTTTCTGTCATAAAAAGATGTTGCATTTTGTCAGATACTTTATTAAAATGATCATATGGGTTTTTTCATCCTGTATTTTATTAATATTTTGTATTGCATTGATTTTTTTTTCATATGTTAAATCAACATTGCATGCCTGGGATAAATCCTACTTGGTCATAGGGTATAACCCCTACTCTATGTTGCTGGAATCAGTTTGTTTATATTTTATTGAGGATTTTGCATCTATATTCCTAAGTGATATTGATCTATAATTTTCTTGAGATCCTTATCTGTTTTTATATCAGGGTAATGAGTTGGAAAGTGTGCCTCCCTCAGACATTTTTTGCAAGAGTTTTTAAGGATTGGTGTTAACTCTTTTTAGTGTTTGAATGAATTCACCAGTGAAGACATCTGGGCTTAGACTTTCCTTTGTTGGGAGTTTTTTTGATGACTAATTCAATCTTTGTCATAGGTGTATTCACATATTCTGTTTCTTCTTGATTTAGTTTTGGCACTTTGTGTCTTTCTAGAAATTTATCCCCTTCATCTACGTTATCTACTCTGATAGTTCATGGTATTCCCTTCTAGTCCTTTTTATGTTTTTAAGGTTAGAAGTAGTTATCTTTCACACCTAATTTTAGTAATTTGAGTTTTTCTGTTTTTTCTTATGTATGTCTACCTAAACTGTTCCAAAAAATAGAAATGGAAGGAAAACTTCCAAACTCATTTTATGAAGCCCGCATCACCTTGATTCCAGCATCACCTTGACCCCGAAACCAGACAAAGACCTCACCAAAAAGGAGAATGACAGACCAATATCCTTGATGAACACAGATGCAAAAACTCTCACCAAAATACTAGCCAAAAGGATCCAACAGACCATTAAAAGGATTATTCACCACGACCAAGTGGGATTTATTCCTGGGCTGCAAGGTTGGTTCGACATTTGCAAATCAATCAATGTGATATAATACATTAATAAAAGAAAGAACAAGAACCATATGATACTCTCAATAGATGCTGAACAAGCATTTGACAAAGTACAGCATCCTTTCTTAATGAAAATTCTTCACAGTGTAGGCATAGAGGGTACATACCTCAATATCATGAAAGCCATCTATGAAAAACCCACAGCAAATATCATTCTCAATGGGGAAAAACTGAGAGCTTTTCCGCTAAGGTCAGGAACATGGCAGAGCTGTCCACTATCACCACTGCTATTTTGCATAGTACTAGAAGTCCTAGCCTCGGCAATCAGACTACAAAAAGAAATAAAAAGCATCCAAATCAGGGGGAAAAAAAAATCACTTTTGTTTATCTTTTCAAAGAAGCAAGTTTTGGTTTTGTTTTCTCTATTACTTATCCATTTATTTCTGGTCTAATATTTATTATGTACTCAATTCCGCCTGCTTTGGGTTTAATTCTACTTTTTCTAGTTTAAGGTGAAAGGTTAGGTTATTGATCTGAGATTTTTTTTTAATATAAGCATTTATAACTCTAAATTTCCCTCTGAGCCCTGTTTTTGTTGCATCCATGAACTTTGATATGTTGTGTTTTTGTTTATAGTCATCCCAATGTTTTTTCTTATTTTCCACTCCCCCCCAACTTTTTAAATATAATAGAACCATTGCTAGCATGTTTCAAGTTTTATATTAGTTGGTTTCATCTATATTTTTCCAGAGTTTAAATATTAGTATACATATCTATTATTATGGATCTAATTTTTCCATCTATTTGGAGTAATTCAAAGAAGAGAAATGCCTATCCCTCTTTCCACATTTAATAGCTATAGTAATGGCAAGGTGTGTTTTCACCTGCTCATTCTCTAGGTAGCCTATGCCACCATTCATACCAGAATGCAGTTCTACCAGGGACTTGAATGAAGCCAGGGGGAAAAATGATTGGTTTAGGCAATAATCTCATCCTTGACATCCATTGAAAGTAGATGTTCAATTAAAGGTCAAGATCACAATTTTAAGTAATCTCTTCATTTGTTAGCAATCCAAAGAAGAGATAAAATTGCTGAAATACCCACCATTTTATGAATATGGAATGGTGTATGTTTCATAGTCCATTATTAAGCTAAAAGAAACTTGTTTTAGAGATTTTATTTGTTTGATAGGCAGAGGTCACAAGTAGGCAGACAGGCAGGCAGAGAGAGAGAAGTGGAAGCAGGCTCCCTGCCGAGCAGAGAACCCAATGCAGGGCTTGATCCCAGGACCCCAGATGATGACCTGAGCCGAAGGCAGAGGCTTTACCCATTGAGCCACCCAGGCGCCCCTGAAAGAAACTCGACCTTACTCCTTGATCATGGATACCCCAGGTAATTTGCCCTGTTACTTATTTATCATGGAAGAAGAGCTATAATAAGAAGTTATGTAAGAAAGGGCTCAGTCATTAAGTGTCTGCCTTCAGCACAGGTCATGATGCCAGGATCCTGGGATGGAGTCCCACATTGGGCTTCCTGCTCTGTGGGAATCCTGCTTCTCCCTCTCCTACTCCCCCTGCTTGTGTTCCCTCTCTCAGTGTCTCTCTGGAAAAAAATAAAAATAAAAATAAATAAATCAAATCTTAAAAAAAAAGTCATGTAAGAAATAATCGATACTTAAGTAGGTCACACACAGCTGGCCAGAATCATGTTTTATTGTTATATGAGCACTCCTAACTACAAATTGATCTATTAGGATCTTTTATTTCTTCATGATTCAGTCTTGGTAGGTTGTAGACTTCTAGGAATTTATCTATTTCTTTTAGGTTGTCCAAATTGTTCACTTGGCTCTCCTTTGGTTCATCCCAATTTGGGATTATCTAGGAATCCTGGCTCTGGGTGCTTATTTCTTTTCCCAGTTTAAGAAAGTTTCCGGCCATTATTTCTTCAATTAAGTTTTCTGCCCCCTTTTCTCTCTTCTGCTGGGAGTCCTATAATGCACATGTTTGTCTGTTTCATATTGTCCTTTAAGTTCCTTAGCCTACCTTCTCTCTTGTTCATTCTTTTTTTCTTTTTCTGCTCTCATTGGGTGAATTCCTCTGCTGCCTGCTAGAGTTCACGGAATTTTTCTTCTGCTTCATCTCCTCTACTGTTGAGCCCCTCTATTGTATTTTTCAGTTCAGTTGTTATATTCTTCATCTCTGTAACTGCTCTTTGGTACTTTCTTATATTTTTATATCTCTTTGGTGAACTTCTCACTTAGTTCATCCATTCTTCTCCTGGGCTTGGTAAGCATCTTTATGGCCATTTGAATTCTATATAGGCAAATCATAAGATTTTTCTCTTTCATTTGGGACATAGTTCTCTTTCTTCATTTTCCTTGACTCTCTGTTGGTTTCTACGCATTATAGAAATAGCCACCTTGGGGCACCTGGGTGGCTCAGTGGGTTAAAGCCTCTGTCTTCAGCTCAGGTCATGATCCCAGGGTCCTGGGATTGAGCCCTGCATCGGACTCTCTTCTCAGCGGAGAGCCTGCTTCCCCGTCTCTCTCTGCCTACTTGTGATCTGTCAAATTAAAAAATAAATAAAATCTTAAAAAAAAAAAAAGAAAGAAAAAAGAGAGAAAGAAATAGCCACCTTTTCCAGTCTTGAGGAAGTGGCCTTGTGTTGGAGATAAACCTTAGAGTTCAACCCTTCCCTAGCTCTTGGTTGTCTCTCAAAACTTTTGATTGTCCAAGCAGCCTACTTTATTCTTAGTGGCTTCCAGTAGTTGATGGGTGCCTAGGCTTGTCAGGGTCCCAATGGGAGTATCTCAGTCAGCATCTAAATTCTGGCTGCTGCAAAGCCAGACCCTGAGGCAGAGTTTTAAAGTATGCAAATATACTTCCTGCAGGGGAAGAATGGGAAATGGGTGTTTCTGTGTGCTCCCTCTGCACTAAGCCCTGGGGCAGTAGCCAGTTAAGAACTGTTTCTTTGCTACTCTCTGGTTGAATCTGTGAACACAAGCCCTGCTGGCTCCCAGAACCTGGCAAGCAAAGGGTTGCCCTTGGGTGGCAGCCTCAAAAACCGTGGCAGAAGGGCTGCCCTGGTGGCTCAGTGCTTAAGCCTCTACCTTTGGGTCAGGTCATGCATGATCTCAGGGTCCTGGGATCAAGCCCTGCATCAGGCTCTCTGCTCAGCAGGGAGCCTGCTTCCCCCTTTAATCTCTGCCTGCCTCTATGCTTATTTGTGATCTCTCTCTGTGTCAAATAAATAATCTTAAAAAAATAAATAAATAAAACTGTGGCAACAGACATGTGCACATGTTTTTTTCTGGGAGATACCAACAACCTGGAGTGAAGCAGAGGGAGAGCCTAAAGGCAGCACCCACTCTCTCAGGCAACAGCTATGCTCATAAACTAATAACCTCGCTCATACACAGACTTGGGTGGTTCAGTTTGTTCCCCTGGGGACCCATAAACCTAAGCCTACCAGCTTATATGTCCATGAGCAGCAGCTACAGAAGCCTGCATGATTTCTTTTTGAAATTATAAGCCCCTTGCGATTTCTTGTTTGACCCAATGGTTATTTGAAAATATGTGTTTCATTTCTACATTATTGTGATTTTTCTCATATTTCCTTCAATAATTGATTTATAATTGTGATTAAAGAACAAATTTTGTGGGGCACCTGAGTAGCTCAGTGGGTTAAAGCCTCTGCCTTTGGCTCAGGTCATGATCCCAGGGTCCTGAGATTGAGCCCCACTTCAGGCTCACTGCTCAGCGGGGAGCCTGCTTCCCCCACCCCACCTGCCTCTCTGCCTATTTGTGATCTCTGTCAAATAAATAAATAAAATCTTAAAAAGAACAAATTTTGTATAAATTTTGTTGCCTTACATGTACTAAGACTTGTTTTATGGACTAACATATGATCTATCCTGGAGGATGATATTCTGCTGTCATTGGTTATAGGCTTCTCAACATGTCTTATGGTTTAACTGGTTGATAATGGAATTCACATATTTATTTCCTTCTTGATCTTCTGTTAGTGGTTTAGCCGTTATTACAGTTAGGGATATTGAGGTCCCCAATTAGTCTGAATTGTCTGTTTCTCTTTCAGATCTGATAGTTTTTGCTTCATGTGTTTTGGGGCTTTATTGGTAAATATGTGTACATTTGTAAATGCTGTATCTTCTGATGGATGGATTCTCTTATCCTTATAAAACGTTCTTTGTCTCTATTAATTAGTGTAGCCACTGATATCAGACAAAATAGACTAAACAAAAATTAATAGAAGCTGACAGCAGGAGGGGGAACCGTGTGCATACAGAGGGCAGAGAAACAGGCCATGGTACCAGGGAGCTCACATAAGGAACACTAATCCCCATAATGTTTGGCTTTTAAAACCAGAGGAGAGCCTGGTGGCTCAGTCCATTTGGCATCTGCCTTTGGCTTGGGTCGTGATCCCTGGGTTCTGGGATTGAGCCCCGTGTTGGGATCCCTGCCCAGCGGGGAGTATGCTTCTCCCTCTCCCTCTGCTGCTCCCCCTGCTTGTGCTCTCTTTCTCTGTCAAATAAATAAATAGATTCTTAAAAATACATACAAACATACATACATACCAGAGGGGCTGAATTCCACGAGTTTGGGACAGAATTCCATGAGTTTTTGTAAGTAGTGGGACGTGGACCTTGGAGCTTTAAAAGTCAGGAAAAGTGACTCAGACACAAGAGTAAAGTATAAGCAACACACACAAGATACTCACCTGAAGGGCCAGGTTCTGGTGAACAGGGGACACTGTACCCACTTTGTTGCGGGTTTTTATTGGGAATAGATGTTGCGCTTTGTCAAATGCTTTTTCTGCATCTATTGAGAAGATCATATGGTTCTTCTCCTTTCTTTTATTAATGCAGTATGTCATGTTGATTGATTTGTGAGTATTGAACCACTCATGCAATCCAGGAATAAATCCCATTTGATTGTGGTGAATGATTCTTTTAATGTACCATTGGATTTTATTGAGAACTTTTACATCCATGTTCATCGGGGATATTGGCCTGTAGTTTTTTCTTTTTAGTGGAATCTTTATCCGGTTTTGGTATCAGGGAAATGCCGGCCTCATAGAATGAATTTGGAAGTTTTCCTTCTTTTTCTATTTTTTGGAATAGTTTGAGAAGGATAGGTATTTACTCTTCTTTAAATGTTTGGTAAAACTTGCCTTGCAGTCATATGGCCCTAGACTTCTGTTTGTTGGAAGATTTTTTTTTTTTTTTTTTTTTAAATTACGGATTCAGTTTCTTTGCTGGTTAAGTGTCTGTTCAAGTTTTCTATGTCTCCCCTTTTTTCAGTTTTGGTAGTTTATATGTTTCAGGGAGTTTATCCATTTCTTCTAGGTTGCCCAGTTTGTTGACCTACAGTTTTTCATAATATCCTCTTATAATTTTCTTTATTTCTGTGGTGTTGATTGTTATTTTTCCTCTCTCATTTGTGATTTTGTTTGTTTCCTTTCTGTTTTCTTTTTGATACATCTGGCTAGGAGTTTATCAATTTTATTAGTTTTTCAAAGAACTAGCTCCTGCTTTTATTGATCTTTTTTTTTTTTAGTTTCTGTATCATTTATTTCTACTATAATCTTTATTATTTCCTTTAGACTTTAGACTTCATCTGTTCTTTTTCTAGCTCCTTTAGGTGTAAGATTACTAATCTATTTTCAATTTATTGAAGTGTAGTGGGTGTATAATATTAGTTTTGCTTGTGCAATATACTGATTCAGCAGTTAAATACATTATAAAGTAATCGCTATGATTCATCAAGCTACTTTCATGCATCATACAAAATAGTTACACAATATTAACTATATTCCCTATACTGTATGTTTTTTTTTCTCATGTTTTATTTATTTTGTAACTGTAAGTTTGCACATTTTAATCCCTTCATTTATTTCACCCATTGCTTCACCACATTTCCCTGTGGCAGCCACAAGGTGGTTTTCTGTATCTATGAGTCTGTTTCCCTTTTTTTTTTTTCCCCATTTGTTTTGGTTTTTAGGTTACAGAGATAAGTGAAATCATATGGTATTTTTTCTTTTTCTGTCTGACTTATTTTACATAACATGATACTGTGTCTCTCTGTTGTTGCAAATGACAAGATTTCACTCTTTTTTATGGATAAGTAATATTCCAGGTGTGCATGTGGGGGCGATCTTTATTCATTCATCTAATGATGGATATATAGGTTGCTTCCATATATTGGTTATTGTAAATAATGCTGCAATATACATAGTAGGACATATATCTTTGCAACGCAGTGCTTTTGTTTTGTTGAGATACATACCCAGAGAAGGAATCATGGAATCAAATGATAATTTTTTTTTAAGACTTTATTTATTTGAGAGAGAGAGAAAGAGCCCATGCAAATGGGGGGAGAAGCAGACTCCACTTGAGCACAGAGCCTGATGCCGGGCTCAGTCTCAGACCCTGAGATCATGACCTTAGCAAAAATTAGCAGTTGGACACTTAACCAACTGGGCCACCCAAGTGCTCCATGGTAATTCTATTTTTAGTTTTTGGAGGAACCTCCATACTGTTTTCTATAAGCTATACCATTTTGCACTCCTACCTACTGTGCTTGAAGGTTCTCTTTTCTCCACATCCTCACCAACATTTGTTATTTATTGTACTTTTTATAAGATTTTATTTATTTACTTGACAGATCCGGGGCGGGGTGTGGGGCAGTGTAAGCAGGCTCCCTGCCAAGCAGAGAGCCTGGTCCCAAGAGCCTGGGACAATGCCCTGAGTTGAAGGCAGAGGCTTTAACCCACTGAGCTACCCAGGCGCCCCTATTTATTGTATTTTTGATACTAGCTATTCCAATTGCTGTGAGGTGATATCTCATTGTGGTTTTGAGTTGAATTTCCCTAATGATTAATGATATTGAACATCTTTATATCTCTTGGGCATCTGTATGCCTTCTTTGGAGAATGTTATTCTGTCTACTCTGCCCATTTTCTAATTGGATATTTTTATATTAAGTTGTATGAGTTCTTTATTTTGGATATTAAGCCCTTATCATTTATAGCATTTGCAAATATTTTCTCCCATTCCATACTTTGTCTTTTCCTTTTGTGGTTGGTTTTCTTCATGGTGCAAAAGATTTTAGTTTGATGTGGTCCTGTTTGTTTATTTTCCTTTAGTTGTCATGCCTGAAGAGACGGATTCAAAAAAATATTGCTAAGACTGATGTCCCAGGGTTTATTAGCTATGTTTTCTTCAAGGAGTTTTATGGTTTCTAGTCTTACATTGAAGTCTTTAATCCATTTTGAGTTTATTCTTGTGTATGGTATAAGAAAGTCATACGTTTCATTCTTTTGCATGTAGCTGTCCAGTTTTCCCAACACCATTTGTTGAAAAAAGACATCATTTCGCCATTATATGTTCCTGCCTCCTTGTTGAAAATTAACTGACCATATGAGCATGGTTTTATTTCTGGAATCTATTTTGTCCCACTGATCTGTATATTTTTTTTTGCCAATATCATACTCTTTTGATTACTGTACCTTTAAATATAGTTTGAAAGCAGGGAGCATGATACCGTATCAAGCTTTGCTCTTCTTCGGGTTTTTTTTTTTTTTTGTGGTTTTTTATGAATTTTAGATTTTTTTTTTTGTTCTAGTTCTGTGAAAAATGACATTGGTATTTTGATAGGGATTGTATTGAATCCATAGATTGTTTTGGGTAGTATGGGCATTTTAATGGTATCAATATTTCCAGTCCATGAGCAGAGTATATCTTCACATTATTTGCAACATCTCTAATTTCTTTCATCAATATCATGTACTTCTCATAGTACCAGTCTTTCATCTCCTTGGTTAAATTTATTCTGAGGTATTTTATTCTTTTTGGTACAGCTATAATAATTACTATATTCATTATTAGTGTATAGTTGCAACATCTTTTTATGTATTAAATATGTATCCTGCTTCTTTACTGAATTCTATTCTAATAGTTTTTTCGTGACATCTTTAGGGTTTTCTAATATAGTATGTCATCTGAAAATAGTTCCTTCTTAACTTTTCCAATTTGAGTGTCTTTTTATTTTTCCTTTTTTTGGCGGGGGGCTCATCTGATTGTTGTGGCTAGGACTTCCAGTACTATGTAAATAAAAGTGGCAAGAGTGGCCTTGTCTTTTTCCTGAACTTTTGAGTTTTTTTGTTTGTTTGTTTTTTTAACATCATACTCCTACCATTGATTATGATGTTAGCTGTGGGTTTGTCATTATGGCTTTTACTATGTTTAGGTATGTTCCCTGTTCTCTCTCTATGCCATGTTGAGAGTTTTTAATCATAAATGGATATCAAATTATATGCTTTTTCTGCATCTATTGAGATGATTATATTACTTCTATCTTTTTTTTTTTTTTTTTTTTTAGTGTGGTATATCACTTTGATTGATTTGTGGATATTGAACTCTCCTTGCATCCCTGGAATAAATCCCACTTGGTCATAATAGATGATCCTTTTAATATATTGCTGAATCAGGTTTGCTAATGTTTTGTTGAAATTTTGTATAAGTGTTCATTAGGGCTATTTTTCTATAATATTTTGTTGTAGTGTCTGTGTCTATTTTTGGCATCAGGGTAATGCTGGCCTCAAAGAATGAAATTGGAAGCATTCTGAACTCTTCAATTTCTGGAAGAGTTTCAGAAGGATAGTTACTAATTCATCTTTAAATGTTTGGTAGAATTTATCTGTGAAGCCATCTGCTTCTAGGCTCTTATTTGTTGGGAATTTTTTGATTACTGGCTCAATTTCATGATAATTTTTTCAATTTTCTATTTCTTTTTGGCTCCGTCCTGAAAGATTGTACGTTTCCAGTAATTTGTCTATTTCCTTTAAGTGGTCCTATTTGTTGGCATATATCTATTTCCTAGTAGTCTCATGATCTTTTGTATTTCTGGGTTGTCAGTTGTAACTTCTCCTCTTTCACTTCTGATTTTATTTTATATTTTTAGAATGAGCCTAGATAAAGGTTTATTATTGTATCTTATCCAAGTACTGGCTGTTAGTTTCATTGATTTTTTTTTTTTCATTGTTATTTAGACTTTATTTCACTTATTTCTACTTTCATGTTTATGATTTCCTTCCTTCTACTAATGTTGGGCTTGATTTTTGTCTTTTTTTCTAGGTCCTTTAGGTGTAAATTTAGATTTTTTTTGATTTGTTGTTGTTGTTGTTGTTGTTTCTTCAGGTGGACCCATATCACCAAAAACCTCTTAAAACTGCTTTTGCTTCATCCATTACATTTTGGACTATTTGTTTTCCCTTAAATTTGTCTCAAGGTATTTTTTAAAAATTTCCTTTGTTTTCATCATTGACTCATTGATGGTTTAGTAGCATGTTGATTAGCCTCCAAATGTTCGTGCTTTTTTCCCCTTATAACTGAGTTTTCGTCTTATATTGTGGTCAGATATTGTCTAACATGTTATTCAAATACACTATTTCCTTTTGATTTTCTGGCTGGATCTATCCTGTGATAGATATAGGTTATTAAATTTCCTGTCTATTATATTACTGTCAATTTCATCTTTGTGCTTGTTAATATTTGTTTTATGTGTTTAGGTGCTCCAATGTTGCATGAATCAATATTTACACTTGTTTATCTTCTTGTTTGATTGTTTTACCATTATGTAATCCCTTCTCTGTCTTTTGTTATAATCTTTGCCTTAAAGTCTCTTTTGTCTGATATAAGTACCGTTACCTCAGCGCCCCCCCCCATTTCTATTAACATGGAATATCTTTTTCCATCTTTTCACTTTCAGGCTGTATGTATGTATCTTTGGGTCTGAATTGAGTCTCTTATAGGCAGCATACAGATGGGTCTTGTTTTGTTTATTTTTTATTCATTTTATTACCCTATGTCTTCTGATTAGAGCATTTACACTGTTTACATTTAAAGTAAGTATTGATAGGTATGTACTTATTGCCATTTTATTAATTATTTCTTGGTGTTTTCGTCATTCTTTTCCTTTTTTCTTTTGCTCTTTTTCCTTGTGAATTATGATTTTTCTTTAGTGTTCAGCTTACCTTTCCCTTTATCCTGTGTCTATTACAAATTTTTAGTTTATATGGGGTTCATAGACAGCATCCTAAATATATCGTAGTATATACATATTCATGTATATTAAGTTTGAACACATTCTAAAAATATTTATTTTCACTTCCCTGGTACCCCACACATTTTGTGTATATGTTGTCCTATTTTGCATCTTTTCATGTGTGATTCTCCTGAACTAGTTTTTTAGATATATTTTACTACTTTTGACTTTTAACTTTCATATTAACTTTAAAGTGTTGATCAACTCTACTGTATGTTTGCTTTTACTCACGAAATTTTTCTTTCATAGTTTTGTCCTAATTAGAACCATTTCTTTTCCACTTAAAGAAGTCCCTTTCATATTCTTTCAAGCCCAATTTAGTGGGGGTGAACTCCTTTAATGTTTGTTTAGAGAACTGTTTATCTCTCCTTCAATTCTGAATAATAAACTTGTTGGATAGAGTATTCTTGGTTGTAGATTTTTTTCTTTCTTTCAGCATTTTGAGTATATCATACCATTCCCTCATGGCCTGCCAGGTTTCTGCCAAAAAAAAAAAAAAAAATCAGCTGATAACTTTATGGAGTTTCCCTTGTTTATAACTAGACACTTCTCTTGTTGCCTTCTAAAGTTCTGTCTTCATCTTTCATCTTTGACATTTTAATTTTTATGTGTCAGGTGTGCACCTCCTTGGGTTGATCTTGTTTGGAACTCTTTATGCTTTCTGAACTTTGATGTTTGTTTCCTTCCCTATTAGGGGAGTTTTCAGCTATTAGTTTCCTGCCCATTTGTCTCTTCTCCTTCTGGGACCTTGAAATGTGGTAGTTTCTTCGTTTGATGTTGTCTAAGAAGTCACTTACACCTATACTCGTTTTTTTAAATTCTTTTTTCCTTTTTGCTGTTCAGCATTAGTGCTTTCCATTACCTTATCTTTCTGGTCACTGATCTGTTCTTCTGCATCCTCTAATCTGTTGATTTCCTCTGATGTAGTTTTCATTTCAGTTATTTTTCAACTTTGGTTCTTTTTTTCTATTTTCTCCTTATGTAGTTTTCATTTCAGTTATTTTTCAACTTTGGTTCTTTTTTTCTATTTTCTTCTTATGTTTAAGTTCTCACTGAGTTGATACACAGTTCCCTCTATCCCATTGAGCATCTCTATGCCCATTGCTTTGAGCTCTTTATCAGGCAGATTGTTTATCTCTGTTTTATTTAGTTTTTTTGTGAGGTTTTTTTTTTTTTTTTTAATCTAGACATTCAATGATACATTTTATTTTTTTTTAATTTTTTTTTAAAGATTTTATTTATTTATTTGACAGAGAAATCACAAGTAGGCAGAGAGGCAGGCAGAGAGAGAGGAGGAAGCTGGCTCCCTGCTGAGCAGAAAGCCCGATGTGGGGCTCGAACCCAGGACCTGGGATCGTGACCTGAGCCGAAGGCAGCGGCTTAACCCACTGAGCCACCCAGGCGCCCCTTTTTTTTAAATTTTTTAAATCATTTTTTAAATTTATTTTCAGCATAACAGTATTCATTGTTTTTGTACCACACCCAGTGCTCCATGCAATCCGTGCCCTTTTGTGAGTTTTTGTCTCATTCTTTGTTTGGAACGTATTCTGTCTCCTCATTTTGCATGACTTTCTGTGTTTGTTTCTATGTATTAGGCAGAACAACTAATTATCCTAAACTTGAGGGGATGGTCCTGTGGATGGGCATCCTCTGTGTAAATTCTGTGTGCCTAGTGACTTTGGAGGGCTAGCTGGAGTTATGGCTATTGTGTGCTGGTTTTTCCTTGGCACTCCATGCTGGAGCCATCTTGGTGGATGGTTAGAGCTAAAACAGGCACAAACTGGGGCAATCCCAGGCCTTGCTGTGCAGAGGGTGCCCTAACAGGACAGCTGAAGCAACAATGGGCATGGCCTAGAGTGGTGCTGTCATTCTCTATTCTAAACATACTCTGGCAGGATAGCTAAAGCTTTTTTTTGTGCAGCTTGGGCAGCCCAGGGGATCTCTGTGCAAAAGGCATGTTGGCAGGATGATTGAAGCTGAAGTGGGTTGAAACTGGAGTGTCTCAGGGAGCTCCACAGTTGGGCAGGCTGTCAGGTCAGGTGGAGCAGAGGCTGGCATGGACCAGGTGGCTCTGGAGCAGTATGCTGAGGGCATGCTTATGTAGGGCAGCTAGAGCTGAGGTAGAGCCCAATGCAGTAGTTTGGGGTGTTCTGCACAGGGTGATCCTCATGAGGTGGCTGGATTCAAGGCAGGTACAGTCCAGGCACACATCCTGGCAGTACAGCCTTTGTTGTTGTTGTTGTTGTTTTTAATTTTTAAATTTTTTAAAAAATTTTTATTTTCAGCATAACAGTATTCATTGTTTTTGCACTGCACCCAGTGCTCCATGCAATCCGTGCCCTCTCCAATACCCACCACCTCGTTCCCCCAACCTCCCACCCCCCGCCTCTTCAAACCCCTCAGATTGTTTTTCAGAGTCCATAGTCTCTCATGGTTCACCTCCCCTTCCAATTTCCCTCAACTCCCTTCTCCTCTCCATCTCCCCTTGTCCTCCATGCTATTTGTTATGATCCACAAATAAGTGAAACCATATGATATTTGACTCTCTCTGCTTGACTTATTTCACTCAGCATAATCTCTTCCAGTCCTGTCCATGTTGCTACAAAAGTTGGGTATTCATCCTTTCTGATGGAGGCATAATACTCCATAGTGTATATGGACCACATCTTCCTTATCCATTTTTCCATTGAAGGGCATCTTGGTTCTTTCCACAGTTTGGTAACCGTGGCCATTGCTGCTATAAACATTGGGGTACAGATGGCCCGTCTTTTCACTACATCTGTATCTTTGGGGTAAATACCCAATAGTGCAATTGCAGGGTCATAGGGAAGCTCTACTTTTAATTTCTTGAGGAATCTTCACACTGTTTTCCAAATTACAGTCTTTGTTTTGATGTCTATTTTGTCTGATATAAGTATTGCTACTTCAGCTTTCTTTTCATTTCCATTTGCATGGAATATCTTTTCCATCCCTTTGCTTTCAGTGTGTATGTCTTTAGATCTGAAATGAGTCTCTTGTAGATAGCATATATATGAACCTTGTTTTTTTTAATCCATTCAGATACTTTTTTTTTTGATTGGAGCATTTAGTCCATTTAAAGTAATTATTGATCTGTACTTATTGCCCTTGTAATTTGGTGACTCTCCTTAGTGTTATGTTTGCATCCCTTTGTTTTTTTGTGTATCTATTATACGTATTTGTTTTGTGATATGATGTTCACATAAATCCTATGTGTATACATATGTGTACCTATCTATTTTATTGTTGATGATTACTTAAGTTCAAGTGTGTTCTAAAAGCATATTTTTACTCTCTGCCACTTCTTTTTAAGTTTTTGACATCCTATTTCTTGACATCCTATTTTACAACTTATTATTTTGTGTATCTCTTTACAAATTAATTTAGGTCTAGAAGATTTTACTACTTTTGTCTTTTAACCTTTATATTAGCTATACAGGTGGTTTATCTACTACCTTTACTATATGTTTACCTTTTCTAGGTTTTTTAATTTTCTTATTTCTAGTAATGGCCTTTTTTTTTCTTTTTTTTTTTTTTTTTTCAATTTAAAGAAGTTCCTTTAAGGGCGCCTGGGTGGCTCAGTGGGTTAAGACTCTGCCTTCGGCTCAGGTCATGATCTCAGCATCCTGGGATCGAGTCCCGGGTTGGGCTCTCTGCTCTGCAGGGAGCCTGCTTCCTCTTCTCTCTCTCCCTGCCTCTCTGCCTACTTGTGATCTCTCTCTGTCAAATAAACAAATAAAATATTAAAAAAAAAAGTTCCTTTAACATTTTTTGTAAGGCTTGTTTGGTGTTGATGAACTTTTTAAGCTTTTGCATGTCCAGAAAACTTCCTAGTAGAGCATGTTTGGTTGTAAGTTCTTTCCTTTTAGCACTTTGAATGTATTTTGCCACTCCCTTTTGGCCTGTAAAGATTCTGCTGAGAAATCGGTTGGTAATCTTATGGGTGTTTCCTTTTACAAAACTAGTTACTTTTCTCTTGCTGCTTTTTCTCTCTTTAACTGCTGACACTTTGTTCATAATGTGTCTTGGTATGGGGCTCCTGGTTCATCTTCTTGGAGACTCCCTGTGTGATTCCTGGACTTGGATGTCTGTTTCCTTTACCAGGTTAGGGGAAATTTCAACCATTATTCCTTCAAATAGGTTTTCTGCTCCTTTATCTCTTTCTTTTCTTTCTGAGACCCCTATAACATGAATGTTAAGTTGATACTGTCCCAGAGGCCTTTAAATTTATCCTCATTTGTTCATTCTTCTTTTTGCTGTTCTGATTGGCTAATTTCTACTACCCTGTCTTCCAGATTGCTGATTTGTTCTCTGCATCATCTAATCTGCTATTCATTCCCTCAAGTGTATTTTTTATCTATTATCATATTCTTCAGCTCTAAAGATTCTCTATTTAAGGGCTGACCACTCTCTACTTCCACTTTTCACCATTACTCAAATGATCATGAAAATGAAACCTGTTATTCTCCCCACCCTCTTGCTGGCTGCCCTGGTGCTGGGTCTGGGTCTGACAGGTACTAAAGGTGATCTGGCTCCAAATAGCCCTATCACTTCCTGCCTACATGAGGATGCGATATTTGCGTAATTCACATGTATTGGTTTTTGTTTATAACATAGAACAAAATACCAGATAGGACAGAGTTGCACAGAAATAGAAATCTAGTAGATCTCTAGAGGGCCCTGCTCTAGTATGCAGCAGAGTAATGATCAACACATTACGTGAGGAAGCTACTTAATAACCAAGAAGAATTGCCCAAAATAATTAGAAGAAATAGTGTCTGGTACTCACATAGAGTAGGGAATACTGCATGCTCCCATCAGCAATGATGAAAAGCTCATAATTTGGGGGGCTTTAACTAGAATACATAGAAGATCGTTGCTTCAGATGTGGGGAATTATTAGCCCTACAATAAATTCTTCTCCCCTATTCCTAACAAATCTCAAAAACAAGACCCAAAGACTCAAACTATTTCTAAGAAAACTAGTTGTACCTCAGAACAAGCAAAAGAACATTTATACGAATACAAATTATCTAGCACCCAAGAAAGTAAAATTCATAGTGTTATCCAATTAAAGATTACCATTTAAAAAGTTACCATGCATATAAAAAAACAAGAAAATATGACACATAAGAGAAGAAAAATAAAACCCAGAACTGGCAAAGGTGTTGTAATTAAAAGCTAGGAACGTGGGGTACCTAGGTGGCTTAGTCAGTTAAGTGTCTGCCTTCAGCTCAGGTTATGATCCCGGGGTCCTGAGATGGAGCCCTACATCTTCTCCCTCTCCCTCTGCATGCTACTCCCTGCTTGTGCTCTCTCTGGCTGTCAAATAGAATCTTAAAAAAAAAAAAAAAAAAAGCTAAGAACATTAAATGTGTTTTAATATGTTCAAAGATTAAGTAGAGATATGAAAGATAAAAATTTTAAAATTTCTAGGGGTTCTGAGTGGCTCAGTCAGTTAAGGATCTGACTCTTAATTTTTCGCTCAGGTCATGATCTCAGAGTCATGAGATTGAGCCCTGCATCAGGCTTCGCATTCCACAGGGAGTCTGCTTGATACTCTCTCTCCCTCTCGCTCTGCTCCTCCTTCCTGCTTGCATGCTCTTTCTCTCTATGTAATAAATAAGTATATCTTTATTTTTTTTAAAGATTTTATTTATTTATTTGACAGAGAGAAATCACAAGTAGGCAGAGAGGCAGGCAGAGAGAGAGGAGGAAGCAGGCTCCCTGCCGAGCAGAAAGCCCGATGCGGGGCTCGAACCCAGGACCTGGGATCACAACCTGAGCCGAAGGCAGCAGCCCAACTCACTGAGCCACCCAGGCGCCCCAGTATATCTTTAAAATAATAAAATTTCTAGAGATGAAAATCACATTATATAAGATAAAAAATCAATATACTCTTGGTAAGACTAATAGCCATCATATGTTATAGAACACAAATTAGTGAATTTGAAGACCAAACAATAGAAACTCTCCAAAAGGAAACCCAAAGAGAAAAAAAGAATTTGAATAAATGACAAGAGCATAAACAGCCTACTATACTTGCAACTGAAGTCCCCAACAAGAGAAAAGACCGCAGGAAAAGTGGACCTCAGAAGTAGATATAAAACCCAAAACTATAAAATATCTAGAAGGAAACAGGAGCAGAGCTTTCTACCATTCAGTTAGGTGAAGACCACTTCGCTGTAACAACAAAAGTGTGAGGCATAAAAGAAAAAAATCAATAGAATGTGCTTCACTAAAATTTAAAACTTAGACTTTTCAAAGGGTACTGTTAAGAGAACAAAAAGATAAGCCACAGACTGGGAGAAAATATTTGCATAGTGTATACGATAAGTAATTCTACCTAGA
Source organism: Lutra lutra (assembly GCF_902655055.1). Lineage (NCBI taxonomy): Eukaryota > Metazoa > Chordata > Mammalia > Carnivora > Mustelidae > Lutra > Lutra lutra. The sequence goes on from NC_062290.1 coordinate 23,907,374, forward strand.
TCATATGAAGAACTCTCAAAATTCCATAGTAAGAAAACAAACAACCTAGTAAAAACTGGATGAAAAAGTTGAATGCACAGTTCACAAGAAAAGATGTATGAATGGCAAGCAAACACATAAAAATATCCCCAATATCATTAATCATTAGGAAAATGAAAAATGAAGGTGGCTCAGTTAGTTGGGCATCCGACTATTGACTTTTGGTTCAGGTCATGATCTCAGGGTCGTGGGATCAAGCCCCAAGCTGGGGTCTCTGCTGAGCGTGGAGCCTGCTGGGAATTCTTTCCCTTTGCTTCCTGGCCCCACTTGCGTGTGTTCTCTCTCTCTCTTTCTTGCTAAACAACAAAAAATCATTTAAGAAAATGAAAAATGAAATCACTGTGAGATACCACTGCCCACTATTAAAATGACTACAATTGGAAGGACAGACTATACCAGCCAGTGTCTAGGATATTGAGAAATTGGAACTTTTACAGGTTACTCTTTCTTCTTTTTCTCTTCCTCCTCCTCCCTCTTTTCTCTCTCTCCCCCCCTTCCTTTTTTTAATGGGCTGAGTTTATTTCACTTCTGATTATAATCAAAGGAAGTGTATATACACATCTGTCCAAGAAACTTTGCATCGTGTGGATTTTACAATAGGTATCATGCACAAGATTAAAATAAGACCCAAAAATGGAACTTTTAAAAGCGGATCCATCAGGGAACTGAGGTCATGGGACCTGGAATATGGAGATAGAGAGGAATCTGGAGTCACCGCTAGAATCTGTGTGCCTAGAACAAAAGCGACCAGAGCCATAAACCCATAGGAATGGTGATTTTGACAACTTGCCAGATGCTTAGTGTGGACAAAATGAGCATGAAGATCTCCAGGTTTTGCCTAGAGGTAGCTCTCATGCTTTTGTGGGCTTTCCCTCCAGAAATGCCATCAGGTCCTTATGGTGAACCTAGAAAGGTCTCTAGTGATGAGATGAGAGATGAGATGAGAGTGGAAGAGTCACCATTGGGAAATATATCTGAAGCATTCTTTATAGCGAAGGCTTACTCTGGTGGGTAAGAAAGAATTTATCAGAGCTTTTCCCAGCTGGTGAAAAACATTCCTCCCACTTCACCCCCTCTAGCTTTCCTGTCTCATCTAAGGAAGAAAAGACCTATGGAAGGTCACAGCCCAGGGACAAAAAACCCTGAGATTTAACCATAATATTGGAATGCTTCTCCTCCACTATACCGTACCACCAACAGACAGGACCCCAGTATCGTAATCGTGAATTACAGCAGCAAGAGAGACATGGTCTCTTTTTGAAGAGAGGTACTTAAGGCAACCTGCTATAAACAGGGCAGGTGAAAACAAGGACCCTGGAGGAAGTGGAATCTTCTGGCACTTACAGCTACAGCAAACATCAAACCCAGCCCAGCTGTCAGGCAGATCACCGTAAAAACTCATGCTGAAGATCCACCGGTGGCATTTGTTGTCATCTGATACGTCGTATCTGACTTTCAGCAAAAATTTAAAGCCTGATAAAAATGCAATAAAAAAACATACTCTGAGGAGCCTGAAGTATAACCTAAAGCAGGCATCAGAATCTGATGAAGATACAACACACGTGTTAGAATAATTGGACTGGGAATTTAATTGCCTTACGTGATGGGGCTCCGTGGTCAGCAAGGAGCCTGCTCCAGATTCTCTCTCTCCCTTTCCCCTGCCCCTCCCCCCACTCGCACACGTGCTTGTACTCTCACTCTAAAATAAATACAATCTTTAAAAACAAAATCTTAGGGGCGCCTGGGTGGCTCAGTGGGTTGGGCCGCTGCCTTCGGCTCAGGTCATGATCTCAGGGTCCTGGGATCGAGTCCCGCATCGGGCTCTCTGCTCGGCAGGGAGCCTGCTTCCCTCTCTCTCTCTCTGCCTGCCTCTCTGTCTACTTGTGATCTCTCTCTGTCAAATCAATAAATTTAAAAAAAAAAATCTTAAAAAAAAATAAAAACAAAATCTTAAAAAAAAAAAGATTCTGTAGTTCAAACTAGTAGGAGCTGAGATCATGTGACCCAGAGAAAAAACTATATATTTCTACAATGTTTCGTTTCTGCAGATTTTCTATTTGACCATTCTGTTACTTAGATTTTAGTGTTTGCTTCCTGTCTTGTCTTTTTTTCTTTCATAAAAAAAAACAAACGTATTTTGCTTCTCTTACTTTTTTCTTTCTGGTTCATAGAGATACTGCATCAAGCCCCTCTGACTTCTCTCTTTACCGTCCTTGAGTTTCTCTACCCCCACCTCTATCACCTTCCACTTTACTCTGCAGGGTAGTTGAGATCTGACCCAGTTTCTACCCCAAACATTGGGTGAACAGAAACTAAGAGTTCCAGCAGCTGGACAGCCCCTTCCTTAAGAGGCCATTTATACTTCCATTTGTAACTTGACCTTTTATTTTATAATACACTCCCTGCCCCAAAACAACTTGTCCAAGCATTTCTTCTTTATGAATATAGTTTCTTCCTGAAAGGAATTTTGGTGTATTACATTTTCTCCATCTTGTGCTTTAATATTCCACAGGAATCCATAATCTGGAAGAGTCTCCCTTACTCTTGACATATTCCATACCAAAATTGCAAGTGTCCCGTGGTTTTGGACCATCTGGCTGTGGACACATTAGCACTTGAACTTTGAGAAGAATTAAAACTCTTTTGGATGCATATGCATCCAATTTGACTTTACAGATCACAAAATGTTTGGTTTATAGGTGGAGGTAGAAGAAAAGAGATGTTTGTTCTTAAAAAGCAAATCTGATTCTTTATGGTTATATCCTTTTTTGAAACTTCCAAATCCAATTTTGTTATTTTTGTTTCAGAGGTGCTATTGCTTTGGTACAACAGAGGTTCTAGATAACTGACCAGGTTACCATGAGTCTGCAATGCCCTGGGGGTGCAGGACTGTACGCCCCATCCCACTAACCTTTCTAAAGCAGTTACTGTATGTCAGCTCTCTTCCAAAGGATTTACAATAAGAACTCACTTAAACCTCACACCTCTTGAGAGAAGTGCTATAAATCATGTCATTTTAAAGGTGAGGAGATCAAGACAGAAAGACGAAACCACCTGCCCAAGGTCACATCTTAGAACAGCAAAGCTGGGCTTAGAGCCCAGGTCATCTGTCTCAGAGCCCAAGCTCTTCATCATCCTACTATAATGGTTTCTTCTCCAGGTATACAGATTGCTTTCATTACTGCCTTCTAGGGACACTCTGATGCTCTGGCTTTTTGTCATATTATAAAAGCACTAAACCATCACTATCCTCATTACAGTTATTTTTTTATTAAAAATGCAATATTTTCTTAATATGTTTTTATTTAAATTCCAGTTAATATACCATGTAGTGTCGTGTCAAGTGACAGTATAGTGATTCAACACTTCCATACAACACCCAGTGCTCCTCACAGCAAGCACACTCCTTAATCCCCAGCCCCCCACCCACCTTCCCCTACCTGGTAACTGTCAGTTTGTTCTCTATAGTTAAGAGTCTGTTTCTTAGTTTGCCTCCTTCTTTCTCCCCCTTTGCTTTTTTTTTTTTTTCCTTAGATTCTACATATGGGTGAAATCATACAATATTTGTCTTTCTCTGACTCATTTCACTTAGAATTATGCTAACTCTATCCATGTCCTTGCAAATGGCAAGATTTCATTTTTTATGGCTGAGTTATATTCTACTGTATATGTCTGTCCGTATGCATGTATGTATATACACACACCACATCTTCATCCGTTCATCAGTAAGTGGGCCCTTGGGCTGTTTCCATAATTTGGCTATTGTAGTTAATGCTGCTGTAAACATCAGGGTGCATGTGCTCCTTTAAATCAGAATTTTTGTATCCTTTGGGTCAATACCCAGTAGTGCAATTGCTGGGTCGTAGGGTAGCTCTAATTTTAACTCTTTGAGGAACCTCCATACTGTTTTCCAGAGTGGCTGCACCAGCTTGCATTCCCACCAACAGTGTAAGAGGGTTCCTTTCTCCGCATCCTCACTAACACCTGTTGTTTCTTGTGTGTCAATTTTAGTCATTCTGACACATATGAGGTGATGTCTTATTGTAGCTCCTGATTACATTTCCCTGATAAGTGGTGTTGAGCATCCTTTCATGTGTCTATTGGTCACCTGTATGTCTTCCTTGAAAAAATGTCTATTCATATTTTCTGCCTCTTTTTTTTTTTTTTAAGATTTTTATTTATTCGACAGACAGAGATCACAAGTAGGCTCCCTGCAGAGCAGAGAGCCCAATGTGGGGCTCGATCCCAGGACCCTGGGATCATGACCTGAGCCGAAGGCAGAGGCCTTAACCCCTGAGCCACCCAGGCGCCCTTCTGCCTCTTTTTAATCGGATAATTCATTTTTAGGGTATTGAGTTTTACAAGTTTCTATGTTTTACATCCTAACCCCTTTATCCAATATGTCATTTGAAAATATTTTCTCCCATTCTGTAAGTTGCCTTTTTTTTTTAAAGATTTTATTTATTTATTTGACAGACAGAGATCACAAGTAAGCAGAGCAGCAGGCAGAGAGGGGGTTAGCAGGCTCCCTGCTGAGCAGAGAGCCCAATGCTGGGCTCGATCCCAGGACCCTGGGACCATGACCTGAGCTGAAGGCAGAGACTCAACCCACTGAGCCACCCAGGTGCCCCTACATTAAGGTTTTTAAACGATTTTGAATTAATTTTTGTGTATGGTGTAAGAACGTGGTCCAGTTTCATTCTTTTGCACGTTGAGGTCCAATTTTCCCAACACCATTTGTTGAAGTCTCTTTTTTTCCCCATATTCTTCTTTGTTGAAGATTAGTTGACCATATAGTTGTGGGTCCATTTCAGAGTTTTCTCTTGTTCTAAGTGTCTGTTTTTGTGCCAGTACCGTCAGGTTTTGACCACTATATATAGGTTTGTAATATAACTTGAATCCAAAATTGTGATGCCTCCAGCTTTGCTTTGCTTTTTCAAAGGTTGCTTTGCAGTTCAGGTCTTTTGTGGTTCCATACAAATTTGAGGATAGTTTTTTCTAGCTCTGTGAAAAATGCTGTTGGTATTTTGATAGGGATTGCCTTAAGTGTGTGGATTGCTTTGGGTCGTATAGACATTTTAACAACATTTGGTCTTCCAATCCATAAGCATGGAATGTGTTTCCATTTATTTGTGTGGTCTTCAGTTTCTTTCATGAGTGTTTTCCAGTTTGCAGAGAACAGGTCTTTCACCTCTTTGGTTAGGTTTATTCCTGGTGTCTTGTATTTTTGGTGCAATTGTAAATGGGATTGATTCCTTGATTTCTCTTTCTACTGCTTCATTACTAGTGCATAGAAATGCAAAAGATTTCTGTACATTGATTTTGTATCCTGTGACTTTACTGAATTCGTTGATCGGTTCTACAGGTTTTTGGTAGGGTCTTTCAGATTTCCTATACATAATATGTCATCTGCAAATAGTGAAATTTCAACTTACTCCTCACTGATTTGGATACCTTTTATTTCCTTTTGTTGTCTGATTGCTGTGACTAAGACTTCCAGTACTGTGTTAAATAACAGTGGTAAAAGTGGACACCCCTGTGTTCCTGACCATACAGGAAAAAAACGCTTGTTTTTTCCCATTGTGGATGATATTAGCTGTGGGTTTCTCATAGATGGCCTTTATTATGTTGAGGTGTATTTCCTCTGTCCCTACTTTGTTGAGGGTTTTTCTCATGAATAGATGTCGTACTTTGTCAAATGCCTTTTCTGCATCTATTGAAATGGTTGCATGGTTCTTACCCTTTCTTTTACTAATACGGAATATCACATTGATTCATTTGTGAATATTGAACCACACTTGCAACCCAGAAGTAAATCCCACTTGATTGTGTTGAATTATTTTTTTAAAGCATTATTGGGTTTTATCTGTGAGTATTTTATTGAGAATTTTTTGCATCCATGTTCATCAGGGATATAGTAAGTAATTATTAAAATAGCTTAATAATAAAAAGAAAATTTTATTAGAAATTTATCTCTGAATGTTACAAATGAGATTATTCTTTTTTATCCAAGGAGAAACACTACTGCTGCTACAGCACATATGCGTTCAGTATCAACCTATTTCTCATTGTGATAGAATTAAATGCTGAGAAGACATGATAAGTAGATGGAAATGGAAAGATGTGGTTATAGCAGAGCCACTCAATTCATGAACCCTTTACAAAATATTACAAAAACAACATAAAGAACTATAAACAAATGTAATTTTTATAACAACTTTATTGAGATACAATACACACGCCATTAAATCACCAATTTAAAGTGTATGACCCATTGATCTTTAGTCTATTCACAGTTGTACAATTCTCCCCATCACCGCTACATAATTCCAGAACATTTTCATCACCTAAAAACTATACCTGTTAGCAGTCACTCCCCCCTCCTCCCTGCTCCTAGCCCTGAGAAACCAGTAATCTTTCTGTCTCTATAGATTTGCCTATTCTGGATATTTCATATCAGTGGAATTAAATAACATGTAGCCTTTGTTTCTGGTGTCTTTCACTTGGTGTGTTTTCAAAGTCCATTTTATGGATCACATTTCATTTGTTTACTAACTTTATTAATTTACTAACTTTATGCTTAATTTACTAACTTTATGCTCATTTACTAACTTTATGCTTAACTTTTTTTTTCGTAAAACCAATAAATAATTTTCCAAGTTGGCTGTACAATTTATATTCCCACCAGCAATGTGTGAGGGATCCAATTTTTCTACATCTTTGTCAACATCTGTTACAGCCTGTCTTTTTTATTATAGCCATTCTCATGGGTGTGAAGTGTTAATCTCACTGTGGTTTTGATTTGTATTTCTTTAATGTTTAATGAAGTTAAGCATCTTTTCATATATTTGCCATTTGTATAACTTCTTTGGAAAAATGACTATCGTGATCTTTGCCCATCAAAAAAATTGAGTTGTCTTTTTTTCAGTGGGGAGTGGGAATGGGAGGGGCACAGGAGTAGAGGGAGAGAGAGAATCTTAAGCAGGCTCCACACCCAGGATGGGGCCTGATGCTGGACTCAGTCTCACAACCCTGAGATCATGTCCTGAGCTGAAATCTAGAGTCAGACGCTTAATTGACTGAGCCACTCAGGCACCCTAGGTTGTCTTTTTATTATTGAGCTTTAAGTGTTCTTTATTATGAAGTAAAACCATTAACACGTACGTGATTTGTAATTATTTCTCCCATTTGTTGGGGTTTCTTTTCACTTTTTTGTGTGTTGAGGCAATTGGAACACAAAACTTTTTAACCTATTACTATCCAGATTATCCAGTCACTAGCACTTTTGCTGCCATATGTAAGAAATCATTGCCTAATCAAAGGTCACAATTATATACTTCCATGTTTATTCTGGGAGTTTTCTTGTTTTAACTCTTAAACTTAGGTCTTTGATATTTTCAATTAATTTTTATATGTGGGGTAAGGTTATGGGTCTAAATCATTATTTTTCATGTTGATATTCAGCTGTTAAGCAAAGATTATCCATTCCCTGTTGATTCGTCTTAGCACTCTTGTCAAAATCATGTTGCTGCTAATACGTGACTTTATTTCTGGACTCACAGTTCTATTCCATGTATCTAACTATCTTTATGCCAGTACCACACTATCTTGATTAACATAGTTTATATTACATTTTGGAATAAGGAAATATGCATCCTCCAACTTTGTTGTTCTTTTTCAAGATTATTTTGGCTATTCTGAATCCCTTACATTTCCATATGAAATTTTAGGATCAACTTGTCAATTTCTGCAAAAGAGGCTAGAGGGATTCTGATAAGAATTGTTTTTAATCTGGAAATCAATTTAGGAATATTGCCATCTTAACAGTACTAAATCTTCTAAGATTTCTTTTCATTTTTTTAGGTCATCTTTAATTTTTTCCCCATGATGTTTTATGGTTTACAGTGTGTAAGGCTTGTACTTATTTTGTTAAATTTATTGCCAAGTATTATTCTTTCTAATAATATTATAAATTGAATGATTTTTTTATTTCATTTTTGATTATTTATTAATAGTGTATAAATGCAATCGATTTTATATATTGATCTTACATCCTATAACTTTAAATTGTTTGTCAGGTTAATAGGGTTTTTGTGAATTCCTTAGGATTTTTCTTTCTTTCCTTTTTTTTTTTTTAAGGATGTATTTATTTATTTGACAGACAGATCACAAGTAGGCAGAGAGGCAGGCAGAGAGAGAAGAGGAAGCAGTCTACCTGCCAAGCAGAGAGCCCGATGAGGACTTGATCCCAGGACCCTGAGATCATGACCTGAGCAAAAGGCAGAGGCTTAACCCACTGAGCCAACCAGGTGCCCCTTCCTTAGGATTTTCTATATTAACATCTCCTTCTTTCTCAATCTGGATGTCTTTTCTTCTTCTTGCCTAATTGCCCTGACTAGAACTTCTAGTACAATGTCAAATAGCGGTGGTGAGAGAGACCTTCTTGTCTTGTTCCAGTCTTGGCAAAAATCAGGTTTGGTTTGGTTTGTTTTTTTTACATGCTCATTGGACATTAGCACAACCCCAAGAAAAGGATGGTTGGAATAATTCATATTTTGACCATGAAGTATGATATTAGCTGTGGATTTTTTTCATAGATCATCTTTATCAAGTTGAAGTGGATTCTTTTCATTTCCTAGTTTATTGAGTATTTATTACAAAAGTGTGTTAAGTTATTTTAAATATCCTCTCTACATTTATTGAGTTGAACATGCAGTTTCTATACTTTATTCTACTAATATCATATATTAGATTTATTGATTTTCATATGTTAAACAACTGTGTATTTTTGGGATAAATCCCACTCTTGGTCATGGTATATAATTCTTTCTATATGGGGGCACCTGGGTGGCTCAGTTGGTTAAGCATCTGCATTAGGCTCAGGTCATGATTCTAAAGTCCCAGAATTGAGCCCTGTGTCTGGTTCCCTGCTCAGGAGGGAGTCGCTTCTCCCTCTCCCTCTGCTCCTCCCCCTGCTCATGCTCTCTCTAGCTCACTCGCTCTTTCAAATAAATACATAAAATCTTTAAAAAAAAATCCAAAAATTCTCTCTATATGTTTGCTAGATACAGTTTGCTTATAATATTTTTAAAAATTTATTTTTATTTTTTATTAACACATAATGTATTATTAGCCCCAGGGGTACAGGTCTGTGAATCACCAGGTTTACACAATTCACAGCATTCACCATAGCACATACCCTCCCCAATGTCCATAACCCAACCACCTCTCCCTACCCCACTACCCCCAGCAATCCTCAGTTTGTTTTGTGAGATTAAGAGTCTCTTATGGGGGCGCCTGGGTGGCTCAGTGGGTTAAAGCCTCTGCCTTCAGCTCAGGTCATGATCCCAGGGTCCTGGGATCGAGCCCCACATCTGGCTCTCTGCTCAGCGGAAAGCCTGCTCCCCCCTCTCTCTCTGCCTGCTTCTCTGCCTACTTGTGATCCCTCTTTCTGTCAAATAAAATCTTAAAAAAAAAAAAAGAGTCTCTTATGGTTTGTCTCCTGCCCAATCCAATCTTGTTTCATTTTTTCCTTCCCTACTCCCCAAACCCCCCATATTGCCTCTCAAATTCTTCATATCAGGGAGATCATATGATAATTGTCTTTTTCTGATTTATTTCGCTCAGCGTAATACCCTCTAATTCCATCCACATGGTTGCAAATGGCAAGATTTCATTTCTTTTGATGGCTGCATAGTGTTCCATCGTATATATATATACCACATCTTCTTTATCCATTCATCTGTTGATGGACATCTAGGTTCCTTCCATAGTTTGGCTATTGTGGACATTGCTACTATAAACATCCAGGTGCACGTGCCCCTTTGGATCACTACGTTTGTATCTTTAGGGTAAATACCCAGTAGTGCAATTGCTGGGTCATAGGGTAGCTCTATTTTCAACTTTCTGAGGAACCTCCATTCTGTTTTCCAGAGTGGCTGCACCAGCTTGCATTCCCACCAACGTAGGAGGGCTCCCCTTTCTCCGCATCCTTGCCAACATCCGTCATTTCCTGACTTGTTAATTTTAGCCATTCTGACTGGTGTGAGGTGGTATCTTGTTGTGGTTTTGATTTGTATTTCCCTGATGCTGAGTGGTGTGGAGCACTTTTTTATGTATCTGTTGGCCATCTGAATGTCTTCTTTGCAGAAATGTCTGTTCATGTCCTCTGCCCATTTCTTGGATTATTTGTTTTTTGGATGTTGAATTGGATTAGTTCTTTATAGATTTTGGATACTAGCCCTTTATCTGATATGTCATTTGCAAATATCTTCTCCCATTCTATCCGTTGTCTTTTGGTTTTGTTCACTGTTTTCTTTGCTGGGCAAAAAATCTGAATCTTGATGAAGTCCCAATAGTTCATTTTTGCCCTTATTTCCCTTGCCTTTGGTGCTGTTTCTTGGAAGAAGTTGTTGTGGCTGAGGACAAAGAGGTTGCTGCCTGTGTTCTCCTCAAGGATTCGGATGGATTCCTTTCTCACATTGAGATCCTTCATCCATTTGGAGTCTATTTTTGTGTGTGGTGTAAGGAAATGGTTGAGTTTCATTTTTTTGCATGTATTTGTCCAGTTTTCCCAACACCATTTGTTGAAGAGGCTGTCTTTTTTCCATTGGACATTCTTTCCTGTTTTGTCAAAGATTAGTCAACCATAAAGTTGAGGGTCTATTTCTGGGCTCTTTATTCTGTTCCACTGATCTATGTGTCTGTTTTTGTGACAGTACCATACTATCTTGATGATGACAGCTTTGAAATAGAGCTTGAAGTCTGGAATTGTGATGCCACCAACTTTGGATTTCTCTTTCAACATTCCTCTGGCTATTCAATGTCTTTTCTGGTTCCATATAAATTTTAGGGTTATTTGTTCCATTTCTTTGAAAAAAAAATGGACGGTATTTTGATAGGCATTGCCTTAAACATGTATATTGCTTTAGATAGCATAGACATTTTCACAATATTTATTCTTCCAATCCATAAGCATGGAATGTTTTTCCATTTCTTTGTGTCTTCCTCAATTTCTTTCATGAGTACACTATAGTTTTCTGAGTACAGATTCTTTGCCTCTTTGATTAGGTTTATTCCTAGGTACCTTAAGTTTTGGGGTGCAATTATAAATGAGATTGACTCCTTAATTTCTTTCTTCTGTCTTGCTGTTGGTGTGTAGGAATGCAACTGATTTCTGTGCATTGATTTTATATCCTGACACTTTACTGAATTCCTGTACAAGTACTAGCAGATTTGAAGTGGAGTCTTTTGGGTTTTCTACATAAAGTATCATATCATCTGCAAAGAGTGATAGTTTCACTTCTTTGCCGATGTGGATGCCTTTAATTTCTTTTTGTTGTCAGATTGCTGAGGCTATGTGGAACAGCAGTAGTGACAGTGGACATCCCTGCTGTGTTCCTGACCTTAAGGGAAAAGATTTCAGTTTTTCCCCATTGAGAATGATATTTGCTATGGGTTTTTCGTAGATAGCTTTGATGATATTGAGGTACGTACCCTCTATCCCTGCACTATGAAGAGTTTTGATTAAGAAAGGATGCTGTACTTTGTCAAATGCTTGTTCAGCATCTATTGAGAGTATCATATGGTTCTTGTTCTTTCTTTTATTAATGTATCACGTTGATTGATTTGCAGATGTTGAAACAACCTTTCAGCCCAGGAATAAATCCCACTTGGTCTTAGTGAATAATCCTTTTAATGTACTGTTGGATCCTATTGGCTAGTATTTTGGTGAGAATTTTCACATCTGTGTTCATGAAGGATATTGGTCTGTAATTTTCTTTCTTTTTTTTTTTTAAAGATTTTATTTATTTATTTGACAGAGAGATCACAAGTAGATGGAGAGGCAGGCAGAGAGAGAGAGAGAGAGGGAAGCAGGCTCCCTGCTGAGCAGAGAGCCCAATGCGGGACTCGATCCCAGGACCCTGAGATCATGACCTGAGCCGAAGGCAGCGGCTTAACCCACTGAGCCACCCAGGCGCCCTGTAATTTTCTTTTTTGATAGGGTCTTTGTCTGGTTTTGGATCAAGGTGACACTGGCCTTGTAAAGTGAGTTCGGACATTTTCCTTCCATTTCTATTTTTTGGAACACTTTCAGGAGAATAGGAATTAATTCTTCTTTAAATGCTTGGTAGAATTCCCCTGGGAAGCCATCTGGCCCTGGGCTCTTGTTTGTTGGGAGATTTTTGATGACTGCTTCAATCTCCTTACTGGTTATGAGTGTTCAGGTTTCTTGTTTCTTCCTGGTTCAGTTGCAGTAGTTTATATGTCTCTAGGAATGCATCCATTTCTTCCAGATTATCAAATTTGCTGGCATATAGTTGCTCATAATATGTTCTTATAATTGTTTGTATTTCTTTGGTGTTGGTTGTGATCTCTCCTTTCATTCATGATTTTATTTACTTGGGTCCTTTCTCTTTTCTTTTTGATAAGTCTGGCCAGGGGGTTATCAATTTTATTCTTTCAAAGAACCAGCTCCTAGTTTCATTGGTTTGTTCTTTTTTTTTTTTTTTTTGGTTCCTATTTCATTGATTTCTGCTCTGATCTTTATTATTTTGCTTCACCTGCTGGGTTTAGGCTTTCTTTGTTGTTCTTTCTCCAGTTCCTTTAGGTGTAGGGTTAGGTTGTATACTTGAGACCTTTCTTGTTTCTTGAGAAAGACATGTATCACTATATATTTTCTTCTCAGGACTGCTTTTGCTGTGTCCCACAGATTTTGAAAGTTGTGTTTTCATTATTATTATTATATCATATATATTAATATATTATATATTATATTACCATATAATATAATTGTAATATATATAATTATATTATATATTATTTCATTCATTATTATACTAGTAGTTGGAAATGGTAAAGAAAGAACGTGTCCCTACTCTAAGGAATTTCCTACTGTTTCTCATTAAAACTTCAGCCTTTGGACTTCTTGGCATAATGTCTTTCCCACAGCATTTTCAGGAGGGAGGGTGGGATGAGGGAGAAGGAGGAGAAGGAAGAAAGAAGTGAGCAAGCAAGCGATGGTTTGCTCAGACAAGGGCTGCAGTGTGGAATGCTGGCATACCTTCCACAGGGCAAAGGCTGCTTCAATCCAAAATGCCTCTTCTGTCAGTTGCTCAGTCCAGACATAGAGATACTGAGATAAAGAATGGGCCTACAGGGTAAGGATAGAGTGGTAGAGACGAACTTGAAAAATAAGCCCATTTGGGGGTAGCTGGGTGGCTCAGGAGATAAAGTGTCTGACTCTTAGTTTCAGACCTGAAACTTTCAGATCCTGACTCAGGTCAGGATCTCTTAATCTTGGGATTGAGCCCCACATCACATCATGTGATGTCCCACATCAGCCTCCCCACACAGCGCAGAGTCTACTTCTCACCCTCACCGCCCTCTGTCCCTCCCCTCGATCGTGCATACACTCTCTCCCACTCTCTCTAAAATGAATGAATAAATCTTTTAAGAAAAGAAAAATAAGCTCATTTCTTCAGGGCCGATATCAGAACCATAAATACATAGAGGGCAAGTCTTTTCTTGGCTGATAGAAAAATGAGAGTAACTTTAAAGTTGCCACAGAAATGTGGTATGTTGTTTTGGTATGTTTCGGCATTTGGAAGGGGGTACAAGAGATGTACAGGGATCTTTCTAGATTCTGATAAATAACTGAAAGATTTTTGGTACATCTTTTACAGCCTAGAAACATTTAAAAAATGCTCTTTGATCTTTTCAAAACAGATTCCCAAGACACAGGTAATCTCAAAAACTGAGAATATCTGAAAAAGTTTCTTAGTGGCTGTGGTTCATCTTATGTGTCAACTTGGTGAGGCTACTGTACTCAAATATTCATCATACATGTCCAGATATTGCTGTGAAGGTATTTTGTAAATCAGAATAGCATTTAAATCAGTAGACTCTAAGTAAAGTACATTACCCTCCATAATGTGGGCACAACTCACCCCATTAACTGAAGACAGTAAGATAAAGACTGACCTCTGCCAAGGAAGAAGGCATTCTGCCAGCAGACTGCCATCACACTCTGGAGCCACACTGACTCTTCCCTGCTCTCCAGCCTCCTGGTCTACCCCGCTGCAGAGCTGGGACTTGCCTACCTCCACAATCAATGAGCCAACTCCTTAAAATAATTTTTTTCCTCTCTCTCTCTCTCTCTCTCTCTCTCTCTCTCACACACACACACACACACACACACACACACACTTTATTGTTTCTGTTTCTCTAGGGAACCCTAAATAACATGGTGATTTGAATCATAGCACTTTGGTGCTAAAAACACACACAAAAATTTACCAGCTTCACAGCATATGCAAACTAGCACTGCCTAAAAGAGTTAAAAAAGATTATTCAACTTACTCAGTTGAATAAATTGAGTTCAATAAGAACTGAATTACTTTTCAGTTGCTGAGCAAGAACTTGAAGTGTCATTAGGCAGAGCAGGTCACTTTTAAGGCCCAAACACTCAGCTAGACATAATATTTTTAATTGTTGCCAGGGCTCATTAGGATTGTAACAACCTGTCTGAAAGATAAGCAGACTTTTGCGGACTGACAGATTTTCACTGGCCTGGAGACAGCTTATTCACTGTAATCTATTAGCAGCAGGTGATGCATTATCCCTTTAGTCCAGTACAAAGCCTCCAAATCTATACACACGGAACCAACCTCACTCAAGATCCTGGCTTTGTGCCTTGCTCTAGCCCCTCGTGAATCTGTACTCAAGACCAGGACTGCTCTGCCACAACTGTGTTCCTAGAGCATTAATAAGCTCATAGGTGAGTGATGCTAAGGTAGAACTTATACTTCCCAACATATTAATGCTGTGCCTCCCCCTCCCGCCCAGTAACAAATGCAAATGCAAGTCCATTCCCAAAGCTGAAACAGCAGACTCCTACATGGATATTCTTTTTTTTTTTTTAATTAATTTTTTATTTTTTCAGCATAACAGTATTCATTATTTTTGCACCACAACCAGTGCTCCATGCAATCCGTGCCCTCTACCATACCCACCACCTGGTGCCCCCAACCTCCCACCCCCCACCCCTTCAAAATTCTCAGATCGTTTTTCAGAGTCCATAGTCTCTCATGGTTCACCTCCCCTTCCAATTTCCCTCAACTCCCTTCTCCTCTCCATCTCCCCTGTCCTCCATGCTATTTGTTATGCTCCACAAATAAGTGAAACCATATGAATACTATGCAGCCATCAAAAGAAATGAAATCTTGCCATTTGCGACGACGTGGATGGAACTAGAGGGTATCATGCTTAACGAAATAAGTCAATCGGAGAAAGACAACTATCATATGATCTCCCTGATATGAGGGAGAGGAGATGCAACATGGGGGGTTGAGGGGGTAGGAGAAGAGTAAATGAAACAAGATGGGATTGGGAGGGAGACAAACCATAAGTGACTCTTAATTCACAAAACAAACTGAGGGTTGATGGGGGGAGGGGGTTGGGAGAGGGGGGTGCGGTTATGGATACTGGGGAGGGTATGTGCTATGATGAGTGCTGTGAAGTGTGTAAACCTGGCGATTCGCAGACCTGTACCCCTGGGGATAAAATATATGTTTATAAAGCTGTAAAAAAAAAAAAAGAAAAAGAAAAAAGAAAGGATGAATACCCAAGTTTTGTAGCAACATGGACGGGACTGGAAGAGATGATGCTGAGTGAAATAAGTCAAGCAGAGAGAGTCAATTATCATACATGGATATTCTAAGCAAATGTCGGGTGACTCTTCTGGAATTCATCCAGCCCAGCCCAGAGCAGACTGTGACTCTGTTCTGTGGATACGAAGTGGCTGAAAGCACTGAGAGCAGGCATCACTTTCACCCTGGCACGCGGGTTTTCTAATGAATAACTGACTTGTGTTTTTTGCTTTATATCCAGACATTTAAAATATATTCTTGACCAAAGACATCACTATAACAAAACAGCCACTTGAACATGCTCCATAATTTTACTATTGTAAATAATCACAATGGGCTTTCATGGTTGAACCTTCTCATAAAATGTCCCAAACTAAATTCTAAAAAATTGAAATTGAAGGGAGTGGTTGCCCTTGATATGTGTGTCTGTGTGTAGGGATGGTGCCCTTAAAATGTGTCATTATCTCAGGGTGCCTGGGTGACTCATTCAGTTAAGTGTCTGCCTTTGGCTCAGGTCATGATCTCAGGGTCCTGGGACAGAGCCCAGAATCTGCATCAGGCTTTCTGCTCAGTAGGGAATCTGCCTCTCCTGCTCCCTCTGCCCCTCCCCCCTGCTCGTGCTCTTTCTCTCAAATAAATAAAATCTGTAAAATGAATAAATAAAAGAATGTGTCATTATCTCAAGTGTTTCTGCTTGCTCACCCACAAACAGCAAGTAAGGGTACATTAAAGGGGCAAAACTTGAAAGAACCTGTACTTGGGACAGCTCAAAAACAAAAGACAAAAGCTAAGACAGAGAACTTTGGTACCTTCTCAATTTCTCATCTCTGTAAAAAAATTTCCTATTTCTTTTAAGTTTTTTTCTTGTGGTGAGAAACATACAAGAACTCTACCTTCTTTTATTTCTTTATTTTTAAAGATTTTATTTATTTATTTGACAGACAGGGAACACAAGCAGGCAGAGAGACAGAGGAGGAAGTAGGCTCTCTGCCCAACAGAGAGCCCAATTCAGGCCTCGATCCCAGAACCCTGGGATCATGACCTGAGCTGAAGGCAGAGGCTTAACCCACTGAGCCACCCAGGTGCCGCAGAACTCTACCTTCTTAACAAAAATTTTATAGGACACTACTGTTGACACCTTTTCATAAAGCAAATCTCCTTTCATCCTGAATGACTGAGATGCTATACCCATCAAACGAAAACTCCCCATTCTCCCCTTGCCTCGCCTCTACACCTACCTTTCTACTTTCTCCTTCCAAGAGTTTGACTACTAAGGATACTTCATATAAATGGAATCATGCATTATTTGTCCTTCTGTGATTAGCTTATTTCACTTAGTGAAATTCTTCAAGGTTCATCTATGATGCCTATTGTAGGAATTCCTTATTTCTTAAAGCTGAATGATACTCTATTGTACGTATATACCTTTTCTTCATCCAGTCATCTGTCAATGGGCACTTAGATTGCTTCCACCTCTTGACTACAGTGAATAATGCTACAATGACCATGGGAGTTTCTGTAAGCTACGAGTCATCCACATGATTCCAAATGTGCAAATTAGTTTGTATTTTATTTCATCAAAATGAAAACAAAAACATACGGTATTCTAAGATTCCCAAGTATACGTGTAAAGACCCCAAAAGGTCTATAGCCCCTGATCTGAGAACCACTCAGAAATGTGCATAGGCTGGGGTATGTACCAGGAGGTATAGTTTCATTGATTATAATGCAATCCCAGGTCCTTAGGGATCAACTCCCACGTACTTCAGAAACTGAGACAATACGCTCATTGGAGGTCAGGGTCAAGTCTACAAAGTCTCTCTAGTGCCTAGGATGCTGGCAGACACACCGGGTGAATGAGAGAAAGAACTGAAGAAACGTGTCCAAACTACTGCATCTGTAGATCTTTTTATAAGACATACAAAGCCCTTAAGGGTCAAAATTCACTGTGCTCCTTTTATAACTGCTCTGACAAAAAGCAATTATAATTTGGGAAATCCCAAATATTTACAAGTTGAAGCAATGGAATTCCTTTTTGAGGAACTAATAAGGAGGTCATGTGTCATACATATATTCCCCCGTAACAACTTTCCTCTGGAATATAGTGTTTGCTTTCTATTTTGCAATCTGATATAAGACTAATATCATCAGATAGAAGGAGCCTGAATATCCATGATGAGGGATCTCTTCCCATCTCTCCCATCCAACTACATACTGCAATGGGGAGCTACCCAAGCTTTAACAAGTTATTACCCAGGAAGCAAGAATGTATACTCTATACACCATTTTAGAAGGAAAAAACCCTGGGCATTTGAATCTCTTTCTCATCCCCGACAGGGTTCCATTTCTGCTGGCAGCCTCCAAACCTCCATTCAAGGCAGATCAGCACGACACAGCTACTTCCATTTTCCAAATGAAGTTAAGATTATGTAACCCAGACAGAAATGAAGAAACAGGCAAAAATGTCTCCATTCTCAAAGTGACAGGAGTAGTAGGACCATGAGTTTGATCAGTGATTCAGGAGAGGAGTCAATCAAAACTTCAGGTTAAAAGACAGCTAAGAGAACAGTCTGTGGTTCCTGGAATGCAGTCTTCCCAGGATACCCCACTTTAAGCCTTTTTCTTTGTGTCTACACCATAAGGGTAGGATAAATAATCTCTTATCAAGAACTTGACAACAAAACACTGAACCTCACAGTCTGAGCAGGGCCCCTAACCATCTGGCCAGACACATAATCCTCCAAGGATGGGATGGCCAGAACATGTTTCTGGGGCCGGGAGGCCAAAATGAAATTGTTACCTTGAAATAAAATTCAAATATCAAAACCAGGAGGGACCACAAACAAGTGGAGCTCATAAAAACCAAGCCATGTACAGACTACTACAGAGCCCAGGAGCAAGGCTCATAAAGTCCAAGGCACAGCTGTGGTCTTTTCAACAGACAGGCTTCTTCTACTCAGCAGTGGGGTAATGACACTCAGAATTATAGTAGAGAATACACTCAAGAGGAATAAAGGAAAAGCAGCAGGCCAACAACAGTTAGAAAATATGTATCTATAAAGACTCCACTTCTGAACCCAGAAAAAGCAGAGCATTCTGGAAAGGATATGGTCAGAACACTGAGAGATCCCAAAGCCAGGGCCAGAGGTAAATATCACACATTGGCAAAAACATGCTTAATCCTCTTCCAGGACTGGGGGTCCAACTGGAACAAGTCTGTACCTCCTTGGATGAACACCAGATAATGTTCCTGCCACATGAGTGAAAAATGTATCTTCAAATACTACAAACACCATCCAAAGCATCAAGATGCTCACATTCTGAGGATACTCAAGAGCTTAAATAAAGTAGAGGAGAGGCGATTTGCCTCCCCCATCACAAGGTGGCTCATGGCAATGAACTTGTTCAGTGGAAAGAGACAGGAAACTGAGGCACTATCCAGTCTGTCCATCTGTCCGTTGACCTCTGTCTTTCCCTTCCCCTCACCCTTCCTGCTCCTTGTCTCCAGCCCTCTCAGTTTCTCTTTCTCTGCCTCTATCTCCCCTCTGCCTTCCCATCTGAGGAAGCACATCATGGAAGAGAAGGGGGTTCGTGAAGCAACCATGTTATTAGGGAAAAAGGCGATCAGACTGGAAAGGGCTAATGTGGAACCAAGAGGGGGAAACGTAAAAGAAATCCTAACCATTGTGGAAACTATCCTTCTGCTTACTTGTAGCTACATGTTTTAAAAATGTCCTGCTTAAGTGGGATTGGTGTTCAGCCACTGATCTTTTTCTCCTGATTTTTATAATCATCACTACAGTTACACGAATATGCTGAAGTACACTGTTTTTTGACAAACGATACACAGCTCACAAGTGGGTAGTTTTGGTTCTTCTCAATTAAATTCAGTTTCTACATGATCAAAAGAAAAGCCTCCCCTTCAACAGAGTGTGTGTGCGCGCGCGTGTGTGAAGATCAGAAACCAAGAGAAACAGCGGAGTAGAGGGCATAGATTTTGTTGTCTGAACGACAAACAGCCTAGCCCTGCCTGGCAGGTCACCAATCACACTAACCCCTTTTACATTACAAGCACCAGCCTGGGGTGTCCCTGATCTGGCCACTGTGGCCGTACCTGCGTCCACGCGCAAATCCAGGGTGTCGCTCGTGCCAGCCGGATCCTCGTGATTCTGTTTGTGAAAAACATGCGGTTCTAACTTGATTTATCGAAGTGAAATCAATTCACAAATAATACTTAAAACTGCAAGAGATGGAGTTGAGAAAACTCTGAAAAACTTTAGGTCCAACCAGAGGTGAGAGTTTTGCCATCACACTACCCTGGTAAAATGTTTATACATACATACACACACACACACACACACACACACATCCCATTTCCCTCCTTTCTTGCCAATCTTGGAACACCATGACCAGGTCACAGCAAAATGTTAAAAAAAAAAAAAAAAAAAAAGAAGAAATAAAGAAAATACACATACCACGAACTGCATTCTCAGTATATGAATCAAGGAATCAAAGAACATCAGTTTATTCTGTTCATTTTGCAAACATTACTGAGCCCACTTATTAAGTATCTACTAGGTATGAAACTCCCTTTCAGAACACCCCTAACACAAAAAATTGGCCAGACTTGGTTATTAGAAGTCCGTTCTCTCTCACCCAACATTTTCTCCCACTTCATGGATTGTTCTTGGCCTTGTACAGTCTTCCTTCCTGAATTCTCTTCTATAACCCCATTGCCTTGCCCATTGTGGTTTCACCTGTTGCTGACCTAATTCCAGGTCACCAGGAAGTGGTGATGGCCATCCTGTCCCGGCAGAAGATTTACACCTCCCTAGCTCAGGCTAACAGTCACTTGACTACAGAAGACATTCCCCTTTAGGGGAAGGAGTCTTTCAATCTTCTACAAAAAAAAAAAAAAAAAAAAAAAAAAAACCAACTGAAGAGTGAGTTGACACACATCCCAGAGACCATTTTCATCCTTTTACAGTGCAACCTTATTTCTTCTCTGAGACCACAATGTTGATGACTAGGAAGTTTGACCCAAACATGTTTAATATTTTTAAACCAGGTGTTTGATCCGTCTTACAACTGGAAATACTGTCAACACTACCACATTTTGCCTTATAGGAGCCAAACATTCTAATATCTGATAATTAATCTTCTCAACCTGGACATGAAAACCCGCTGGATAAGCATTGGACAAGAAGCCACCAGGGGTGCCAGATGAGAAAAAAAGCCACCCGATGAAATGGCACACCTTCCTAAAGAAACAATTCCCCCATTGGAGGAAAACATGATATTTTATAGTAAAATAAGCCCCAATATACCATGGAGTTAAAATGAACAAACACATGAACTTTTTAAAAATAAAAACTCAAGGCTTCAAAGATCGCTCCTGGTTACTACTGGGCTATGTTCGCTATATATGGAATTTCTTGCAAATAACCCTCTTATCTTTAAATGTTCTTTGATGAAATTTTTGGAAATGTTTCACCCACACTATAAACTTCTTGCAGGCATGAACTACATCTCATCCTTCTCTTTGTCCCCAGGGACCTAGGGCAGGACCTACGACAGTGTCTGGCACAAAATAAGCACTCACTAACGTCTGCAGAATTAATTTGGCTGAAATAATGCCAACAGCATTATCGATAGTAAACGATTTTTACTGCATTCAGATGAGAGGAAGGGAAGGTGAACAGCTGTATGAGGAAGTGGAATAGAAGAAATCAAATTTACCAAAAACAGTTACTGGCTGCCATGGTAACAATCAGATGAAGCAACTCAGTTTAGTTCTTTTCCACTTGAACAAGCACAGGAAGGCAAATACTGTACTTGTTAATCTCCAATCACAAGGGGGTGTGGCTTAAAATACAAGTCTACCAGGTGACACTGGTGCCCATTGAATTTAATAACCTTTGAAGAGTTTGGAAAGGCATCATGATAATAACAATGTCACCAGTAATATTAAAACCTGATTTCTATACTGATACTAAGAAGACCCTCCTAATCATTTCAAGGTTAAGTGTCAAATATTTGCTGCTGAGACTTAACAACTGTGAAAAGTAGATATGTGTGTAGGTTCGTGTGTAAAACATCGCATGGATTCACCTTCCTTGATTCTAAAAATTGTTGCCTTTGGTAATTAGTTGGACCTAAACCAAGTTACAGATAAAAGATAATTCCAAGAATATAGTTTATAGCAATGCTTACAACTTCCCCAGTAGAGAGACTGTATTTTAACTCATTTGTAAATAATAGAAAAGGTGAGTATCACACCCACTTTCTCTATACCATCCTTCTCATAGTTGTAATGAGTCATTCTCCATGCCTTACTCTCCAAACAGGAGGGAGGAGCTGGGAGGAGGAAGTGGGACTCCCAAGCTAGCAGGTCCAAGCTATGAATGGGTGAGCAAGATCACTGATCCTCCCATGGCTATTTGGTTTTCTGAGTTTTATGTTTAAGATATGCAAGCTGCCTTTCATCCATAATCCAAACAGAGAGCAGGAACACATTTTACGGCATTAACATATTTAGTGTGTCTGAGGAAGAAGTGAATACAGCAGTTCAAGACACACCATGACAGGAAGGAAAGCATAGACACAAATTACTTTTGAATAAAACCTAAGCATCTTTCCACACCTGGCCCTGCAGGCATTTCCTTCCCCCCCTGAGAATTAAGTTAGTAACTTGGTATCATTTCTGTCAGAGCCATAGAGTAGAGAATTTATTATATAACTTTATCATTTTATTCCATTGTATAAAAGAGAGTTTTTCAGTTCAACAACATATGGGATCAAATCCCTGCTCTTTCATTAATTAGTCAAGTTCCTTAACGTCTTACGAGTCTATATTTCTGGGTCTAAATTTCTCCAATTAGAAATGAGAAAATCCACATCCCGGGGTTGTTGCAAAAATTAAATGAATGAACTCTGTAAAATGCCTAATACATGGTAGGTATCAATGAGTATGCAAGTCCAGCAATACAAATGCCCAACATGTTTCGTCTTCTATGTTGTAGGAAAACAACAAATACAAGAACATACCAGGGATGCCAATTTGACAATCCGCAGCTCACAGCTCCGGGTTGTAGCCAGGGGGCCTTACTAGAAGGTGCGATGAGATCTGGACAGCGCTCTTAAACTCTGTCTGGGAACAAACTCTTGATGCTGCGGATTTCACTGTGACCCCGGTAATTAATAAAGTGACTTTTGCAAGGCTCAGAAGTGAGCAAGCAAAACTTTCTCCCCAAACCCTGACTCTGAACGCACTCCCTTTCTTCAACTCTAGGGGTTCTTCCCTCGGAATAGTTGGACGGAGAAAAGCAACTCAGAAAGAAGAGCTGGGTCCGGTAGGTCTGTTCACTCTGCGGGTTAAGAGGGAGATGCCAGCGCACCGGTGAGCACAGGTAACACCCTCCTCACCTCCCGCCTGCCAACCCACACACGCACCTGGGGATGAATTTGGCCTCTTCTCCAAGTCGCGCCTGTAAGTCCTGGCAAGCGTGGCCGGTGCTCGCGACCCCAGGGGGCTGCCAGCGCATCCCCGTCGTCCTCGTCCTCTTGGCTGTCCTCGGGGTCGGGTCCCACCTGGGCTGAGGCGGACGCAGGCTCCCGAAGAGCCCAGCCTCAGTGCCGCCCCCCGCGGCAGAACCCAGGGAAGCCGGGCGCGAACTCCTGGAAGGTGATGGCGCCGTCACAGTCAGTGTCTAGCCGCTGGAACACGGCCTCGGCGTCGGCCGGCCGCACATGCAGCTCCGCGCACAGCGCGCCGAACTCCTCGCGCTCCAAGCGCCCCGAGCGGTTCGCGTTGCAGTCAGCGAAGAGCGAGCTCAGGTGGGCCAGCTCCTCCCAGTCCCCGTCCACCTCCACCCTGAGGGGCTAGTGTAGCCCAGACGGCTCTGGGGCGCGACGGGGCTCGCGGCCCACCAGGGCAATGGTGAAGGCAGGAAGTCCGGGGCCACCCGCTGCCGCTGGGCGCCAGGGCAAATTGGTCTCTTCTGGCTGCTTGGGCTGCTTGCAGGAATGTCTGGGCGGAGCGCACGCGCGGGCCGGGCAGAGCCCTCCAACGCTGGTCTCCTGCGTGGCCCTTTCCCGCCCCGAAGCAGGACTCTGCATACAGTGTGGTAGCAGCCCTCAGAGATTGAGGGCCCCGGGGCGGCTCTCACACTTTCCGCTCCCGCCAGGCTCCGCCCAGCCAGGTAGGGGGGCGCGTGGCTCGAGCTCCCATGCCTCCGGAGCCCGCTGTTCCTTCTGTGCCAGGCTCCAGCTGGCAGAGCCCGGGTTGGGGCCTCTTGGACTTGGGACAACCAGCCAAAACTGGGCTGCAGCGGTAGCGTTTGCCAGGGTCTTTGGAGTAAAACACTGGTTGCTCAGGTAAAGCCAAGAGCTAGCAGGAGTGTGCAAAGCTACCTGGAAAAAAAGAGAAAAGGAAGATAGGGGTAGGACTCCCGAATTGGTTAACATTATGCGTATTTCAGTCTCTTGTTATTCCGGAACATTGGTAAACGTCTGCATATATAAGTTTTCTTGCAAACTAATCTACGAGATTTACCAGAACACGCCATTTTCTGATTTACTGGCTTTCCTTAATCCATGTCCTTCCAACATTAAGTTCCAACTGGAAGATCACACAGATCTTCCAGATCCCTGTATCCGAATAATTCTTCTCCGTCCTTGTCTCCACAACCTGAGAAAGAATTAGTAATCAAAATGCTTTGTCAGGCAGCGACAGTTAAAAACTAGGGTGATTTTTAAAAAATTTTTAGATAAATCTTAGGGAAATCTTATGTCCAAGTGCATGTTACCCTTTTGATTTTAAACACTTATTTCAGCAGTGCTATTGTTTCTTTAATACTGACTGCTTAATGGGTACAAGATCTTAAAAATTCTATCATTTTGACCTTTCTGTTTTTCAATCTTACCCTGTTTCCAAGAGACCCTCCTCACTCTGTTCTGTGACTTATGCGTTTGTTCCCTCCAGTGATTCTAATAGCCTGTGAAAATGCATTTGGGGAGAGGAGTCAAGATGGCGGAGAAGTAGCAGGCTGAGACTACATCAGGTAGCAGGAGATCAGCTAGCTAGCTTATTAAACCATTACAAACACCGACAAATCCAAGGGGAGATGGAAGAGAAGAGGAACAGCAATTCTAGAAACAGAAAATCGACCACTTTCTGAAAGGTAGGACCGGCGGAGAAGTGAATCCAAAGAGACGGGAAGATAGACCATGGGGAGAGGGGCCGGCTCCTGGCAAGTGGTGGAGCAACGGAGGACAAAATCAGAATTTTAAAAGTCAGCTCCACTGAGGAACATAGCTCCAGAGGCTAAACCAGGGTGAAGCCCACGCGGGGCCAGCATGGCCCTAGGTTCTTCAGGGTCACAGAAGGATCAGGGTTGTCTGATTGTCACAGAGCTTGTAGGTATTATAGTGGGGAAGCCGGCTACAGAGACAGAGTCAAGGAGTGAGCTCTCAGCTCGGGGTTACCTTGAACCAGTCGCAGGCTGGGTGAGCTTGCAGCGCAGCCTGAGGCCAGGGAGATGGGAGTGATTGGGCTCTTTTCTCTGAGGGCGCACTGAGGAGTGGGGCCCTGAGCTCTCAGCTCCTCTGGGCTGTAGACTAGGAGGCCGCCATTTTCATTCCCGTCCTCTGGAACTCTACAGAAAGTGTTTAGGGGACAAAAGCTCCCGAAAGCGAACATGAGCAGATTACTCAGCCCGGCCCCTGGTAAGGGTGGTGCAATTCCGCCTCGGGCAAAGACACTTGAGAATCACTACAACAGGCCCCTCCCCCAGAAGATCAACAAGAAATCCAGCAAGAACCAAGTTCACCTACCAAGGACAGCAGCAGAATTCCAGTGGAGGAGAAAGCAAAGCATGGAACTCATGGCTTTCTCTCCATGATTCTTTAGTCTTGCAGTTAATTTAATTTTTTTTTAATTTTATTTTTTTTCTGCTAAATTTTTTAAACTTTTACCCTTTCCTTTTTTAACATTTTTTAACTAGTTTATCTAATACATATATATATTTATTTTTTTCTTTTTTAACTTATTCTTTATTTGTTTTCTTTTCTAATTTCTTTTTTTCTGAACTTCTTTTTCTCCCCTTTTTCCCTCCCACGATTTGGGGTCTCTTCTGATTTGGTTAAAGTGCATTTTCCTGGGGTCTTTGCCATGCTTTCTGTATTTTCTTTGCTCCTTCATATACTCTTACCTGGACAAAATGCCAAGGCCGAAAAATTCACCACAAAAAAAGAACAAGAGGCAGTGCCGAAGGCTAGGAAGCTAATGCATACAGACATTGGTAATATGTCAGATATAGAGTTTAGAAGGACGATTCCCAAGGTTCTAGCCAGGCTCTAAAAAGGCATGGGAGATATTAGAGAAACCCTCTCTGGAGAGATAAAAGCCCTTTCTGGAGAAATAAAAGAACTCAAATCTTACCAAGTTGAAATAAAAAAAAGCTATTAATGAGGTGCAATAAAAAATGGAGGCTCTTACTGCTAGGATAAATGAGGCAGAAGAAAGAATTAGTGATATAGAAGATCAAATGTCAAAGAATAAAGAACCTGAGCAAAAGAGGGACAAACAGCTACTGGACCACGAGCGGAGAATTCGAGAAATAAGTGACACCATAAGACAAAACATTAGAATATTTGGGATTCCAGAAGGAAAAGAAAGAGAGAGAGGAGAAGCAGGTATATTGGAGTGAATTATTGGAGAGAATTTCCCTAATATGGTAAAGGGAACAAGCATCAAAATCCAGGAGGTCAGAGAACCCCCTCAAAATCAACAAGAATTGGTCCACACCCCGTCACCTAATAGTAAAATTTACAAGTCTAAGTGACAAAGAGAAAATCCTGAAAGCAGCCCGGGAAAAGAAGTCTGTAAAGTACAATGGTAAAAATATTAGATTGGCAGCAGACTTATCCACAGAGACCTGGCAGGCCAGAAAGAACTGGCATGATATATTCAGAGCACTAAACAAGCAAAACATGCAGCCAAGATTACTATATCCAGCTATGCTATCATTGAAAATAGAAGGAGAGATAAAAAGCTTCCAGGAAAACACAAACTAAAAGAATTCACAAACACCAAACCAGCTCTACAGGAAATATTGAAAGGGGTCCTCTATGCAGAGAGAGAGCCTAAAAGTAGTATATCAGAAAGGAACAGAGACAATATACAGTAACAGTCACCTTATAGGCAATACAATGACACTAAATTCATATCTCTCAATAGTTACCCTGAATGTTAGTGGGCTAAATGCCCCAATCAAAAGACACAGGGCATCAGAATGGATAAAAAAACAAAACCCATCAATATG
This sequence comes from Lutra lutra, assembly GCF_902655055.1. Taxonomy (NCBI): domain Eukaryota; kingdom Metazoa; phylum Chordata; class Mammalia; order Carnivora; family Mustelidae; genus Lutra; species Lutra lutra. Next base: position 23,934,387 of record NC_062290.1, read on the forward strand.
TTGCCTACAAGAAACTCATTTTAGACCTGAAGACACCTCGAGATTTAAAGTGAGGGGGTGGAAAACAATTTACCATGCTAATGGACATCAGAAGAAAGCAGGGGTGGCAATCCTTATATCAGATCAATTAGATTTTAAGCCAAAGACTATAAAAAGATGAGGAAGGACACTATATCATACTCAAAGGGTCTGTCCAACAAGAAGATCTAACAATTTTAAATATCTATGCCCCTAATGTGGGAGCAGCCAACTATATAAACCAATTAATAACAAAATCAAAGAAACACATCGACAATAATAGTAGGGGACTTTAACACTCCCCTCACGGAAATGGACAGATCATCCAAGCAAAAGATCAACAAGGAAATCAAGGCCTTAAATGACACACTGGACCAGATGGACATCACAGATATATTCAGAACATTTCATCCCAAAGCAACAGAATACACATTCTTCTCTAGTGCACATGGAACATTCTCCCAAATAGATCACATCCTGGGTCCTAAATCAGGCCTCAACCGGTATCAAAAGATTGGGATCATTCCCTGCATATTTTCAGACCACAATGCTCTGAAGCTAGAACTCAATCAAAGAGGAAATTTGGAAAGAACCCAAATACATGGAGACTAAAAGCATCCTTCTAAAGAATGAATGGGTCAACCAGGAAATTAAAGAAGAATTGAAAAAATTCATGGAAACAAATGATAATGAAAACACAACGGTTCAAAATCTGTGGGACACAGCAAAGGCAGTCCTGAGAGGAAAATATATAGAGGTACAAGCCTTTTTCAGGAAACAAGAAAGTTCTCAAATATACTACCTTACCCTACGCCTAAAGCAGCTGGGCAAAGAACAAGAAAGAAAGCCTAAACCAGCAGGAGAAGAGAAATCCTAAAGATCAGAACAGAAATCAATGAAATAGAAACCAAAAAAAAAAAAAAAAATAGAATGAATCAACGAAACTAGGAGCTGGTTCTTTGAAAGAATTAATAAGATTGATAAGCCCCTGGCCAGACTTATCAAAAAGAAAAAGAGAAAGGACCCAAATAAATAAAATCATGAATGAAAGAGGAGAGATCACAACGAACACCAAAGAAATACAGACGATTATAAGAACATACTATGAGCAACTCTACGCCAACAAATTTGACAATCTGGAAGTAATGGATGCATTCCTAGAGACATATAAACTACCACAACTGAACCAGGAAGAAATGGAAAGCCTCAACAGACCCATAACCAGTAAGGAGATTGAAACAGTCATCAAAAGTCTCCAAACAAACAAAAGCCCAGGGCCAGACGGCTTCCCGGGGGAATTCTACCAAACATTTAAAGAAGAACTAATTCCTATTCTCCTGAAACTGTTGCAAAAAATAGAAATAGAAGGAAAACTTCCAAACTCATTTTATGAGGCCAGCATCACCTTGATCCCAAAACCAGACAAGGATCCCATCAAAAAGAGAACTACAGACCAATATCCATGATGAACACAGATGCAAAAATTCTCGCCAAAATACTAGCCAATAGGATTCAACAGTACATTAAAAGGATTATTCACCACGACCAAGTGGGATTTATTCCAGGGCTGCAAGGTTGGTTCAACATCCGCAAATCAATCAATGTGATACAACACATTAATAAAAGAAAGAACAAGAACCATATGATACTCTCCATAGATGCTGAAAAAGCATTTGACAAAGTACAGCATCCCTTCCTGATCAAAACTCTTCAAAGTGTAGGGATAGACGGCACATACCTAAATATTATCAAAGCCATCTATGAAAAAGCCACTGCAAATATCATTCTCAATGGAGAAAAACTGAAAGCTTTTCCGCTAAGGTCAGGAACACGGCAGGGATGTCCGTTATCACCACTGCTATTCAACATAGTACTAGAAGTCCTAGCCTCAGCAATCAGACAACAAAAGGAAATTAAAGGCATCCAAATCGGCAAAGAAGAAGTCAAACGATCACTCTTTGCAGATGATATGATACTATATGTGGAAAACCCAAAAGAGTCCACTCCAAAACTGCTAGAACTTGTACAGGAATTCAGTAAAGTGTCAGGATATAAAATCAATGCACAGAAATCAGTTGCATTTCTCTACACCAACAACAAGACAGAAGAAAGAGAAATTAAGGAGTCCATCCCATTTACAATTGCACCCAAAACTATAAGATACCTAGGAATAAACCTAACCAAAGAGACTAAGAATCTATACACAGAAAAGCATGAAGTACTCATGAAAGAAATTGAGGAAGACACAAAGAAATGGAAAAATGTTCCATGCTCCTGGATTTAAGAATAAATATTATGAAAATGTCTATGCTACCTAAAGCAATCTACACATTTAATGCAATTCCTATCAAAGTAACATCCATTTTTTTTCAAAGAAATGGAACAAATAATCCTAAAATTTATATGGAACCAGAAAAGACCTCGAATAGCCAAAGGAATATTGAAAAAGAAAGCCAAAGTTGGTGGCATCACAATTCCGGACTTCAAGCTCTATTACAAAGCTGTCATCATCAAGACAGCATGGTACTGGCACAAAAACAGACACATAGATCAATGGAACAGAATAGAGAGCCCAGAAATAGACCCTCAATTCTATGGTCAACTAATCTTTGACAAAGCAGGAAAGGATGTCCAATGGAAGAAAGACAGCCTCTTCAATAAATGGTGTTGGGAAAATTGGACAGCCACATGCAGAATAATGAAATTGGACCATTTCCTTATACCACACACGAAAATAGACTCAAAATGGATGAAGGACCTCAATGTGAGAATATAATCCCTCAAAATGCTTGAGGAGGACACAGGCAGCAACCTCTTCGACCTCAGCAGCAGCATCATCTTCCTAGGAATATCGCCAAAGGCAAGGGAAGCAAGGACAAAAATGAACTATTGGGATTTCATCAAGATCAAAAGCTTTTGCACAGCAAAGGAAACAGTTAACAAAACCAAAAGACAACTGACAGAATGGGAGAAGATATTTGCAAATGACATATCAGATAAAGGGCTCGTGTTCAAAATCTATAAAGAACTTAGCAAACTCAACACCCAAAGAACAAACAATCCAATCAAGAAATGGGCAGAAGATGGGGCACCTGGGTGGCTTGGCGGGTTAAAGCCTCTGCCTTCGGCTCAGGTCATGATCCCAGGGTCCTGGGATCGAGCCCCACATCGGGCTCTCTGCTCAGCAGGGAGCCTGCTTCCCTTCCTCTCTCTGCCTGCCTCTCTGCCTACCTGTGATCTCTGTCTGTCAAATAAATAAATAAAATCTTTAAAAAAAAACTTATAAAAAAAAGAAATGGGCAGAAGACATGAACAGACATTTCTGCAGAGAAGACATCTAGATGGCCAACAGACACATGAAAAGTGCTCCACGTCACTCGGCATCAGGGAAATACAAATCAAAACCACAATGAGATATCACCTCACACCAGTCAAATGGCTAAAATTAACAAGTGAGGAAATGACAGATGCTGGCGAGGATGCGGAGGAAGGGGAGCCCTCCTACACTGTGGGTGGGAATGCAAGCTGGTGCAACCACTCTGGAAAACAGCATGGAGGTTCCTCAAAATGTTGAAAAGAGAACTACCCTATGACCCAGCAATTGCACTGCTGGGTATTTACCCCAAAGATACAAACGTAATGATCCGAAGGGGCACGTGCACCTGAATGTTTATAGCAGCAATGTCTACAATAGCCAAACTATGGAAAGAACCCAGATATGCATCAAGAGATGGATGGATAAAGAAGATGTGGTATATATATATATATATATATATATATATATATATATATATTCATTCAATGGAATACTATGCAGCCATCAAAAGAAATGAAATCTTGCCATTTGCGATGACGTGGATGGAACTAGAGGGTATCATGCTTAGCAAAATAAGTCAATTGGAGAAAGACAACTATCATATGATCTCCCTGATATGAGGAAGTAGAGGTGCAACATGAGGGGTTAAGGGGGTAGGAGAAGAATAAATGAAACAAGATGGGATCGGGAGGGAGACAAACCATAAGTGACTCTTAATCTCACAAAACAAACTGAGGGTTGATGGGGAGAGGGGGTTTGGGAGAGGGGGTGACGTTATGGACATTGGGGAGGGTATGTGCTATGGTGAGTGCTGTGAAGTGTGTAAACCTGGCGATTCACAGACCTGTACCCCTGGGGATAAAATACATTATATGTTTATTACAATATAAATAAATAAATGAAAATTCTAAAGAAATACAAATTGTAGCTCCTTCTATATCATCCATTCCTGGGTCTGTCTTAACTATTATTACTAACATGCAATAAATAATTAAGTTAATGATGAGCATTAGATCATGAGAAGTAATCCTGGATTTCTAATATGTTATAAACCCAGTGTAGTGTTCTTGAAGAGTATTTTCTCAGAAATTTTCATCTTCTCAAAATTTCTTAAAATTGAGAGAAAATTGCAGAAATACTTAGCAAATTTAATTACACCCTTTATTCTTATACAGTCTTTAAAAAAATAGTAATTTTAGAATCACTAAGTCTATACAAGCAGAAAACACTGATTTATAGGTGTGTAAGTTTTAAGTTCTTGGTGGGAGAATACAGCATTGAATGGGTCAAAGATTATTGCTCTATTTGCAGATCTTCAAACTGACAGGAACTTCTGGAAGTTTTATGACAAGTTTGTCTTTTTAAAAAGCGATGTTTCTATAAGTCCTACCAAACTGCTATGAATAAGGTTGTAAATCACTTCACTGACTTGAGTAATGGGACTTGTATTTCATGAAACCAATCCAAGAAACTCAGAGGCTTTCATTGATATTGAATCTTCTTTAATATTTAATACCTATCTGCCCCTGAAAAGATGAATTTTGATAATTACTGAAAATATTTTTTAACATAATTTTTGCTGAAAGGAAAAACTAATAGAAATCAATGGTATTAGGTCTGATGGTTTTAAAGAGGTTTATTAGTCAACAGCAGAGGAAAAAAAAATTAGAAGCAGTAGAAAATAAGTATAACCACATTCACTAAATTGATGTGGCTCTAAGTTCAGATTTTATTGCAATCGTGATTGGTACATCCAGTTCTAATGGATGAATAATCTTGAGTGTTTCTTTCTGCATGACTTTTTTTTTTTTTCTGTCTTGCTTTGAATTTGTTGGACAAAGGAGAAACTCCTTTGAATGATCTACTCTTCTTTCCAATTATAGCCACATATTCTCATGGGGAAATGGAGAACCCGGTAGCTAACTACACTAAAAACTCACCAGCGGGTAACTCTCGTGGGGAGAGAAGGGTACTTGTCCCACAAATCCCACATTTGCATATGATAACCAAGAGAGCTAAGTGTACTGTGTAGAGGGAGCCCTGTGTGCCTTTAGTTAGGGACCTGACTAACATTCTGGGCCATGAGCTTTATAAGTGTTGTCCGTGTCACCAATCTTTGCTTTGGGTAGTGTCAGAACCTAGAAGAAACTGGGCCATGCACAAAAGAAATCAGGCTAAGGGCAAGAGTAAACTTTGTAGCCCCAGATGTTTATAATGTCCTCTGGCCTTTCAGATCCTGGTCAGTGATTTGCGTGTGTTTATGTATACCCTGCTTGTCTTCACAAAGAATTTGATGGGGGCCAGAGATGCATTCATCACTTCAGGTACAATAAATGAAAATTGGAAAGAAGCTGAGTCAGAGGGGAAGCAGGGGCAGAGAAGTAGGCAAAATCCATTCCAGGGGCTCTTAAATCTGAAGTCATGTACTCCATCTCAGAGGCCCTGGGAGGTGATGGGAAGCCTTAATCTTTATACCCTTGTACTACAAAAAAAAAAGATAAAAGATGAGTCTGGAGCAATGGTGGGAAAAGGGGTCAGAAAGTTGCTTCGAATAATTCACAGTTCAGAAGCACGTGTGTAACCTGCACTTGGTATTTTTTTGTGTGTGCATATTCAACTCTATTATAGAAAACAAGAAAATAAATGAGACGGATGAAATTCACATCTATTAGCATGGATAAAGAAGTTTATAGAAAACAAAATAAATGAGATGGATGAAACTCACATCTATTAGCATGGATAAGGAAGTTAGTAACCATATAAGACCAAGAAGACAGCAAATATTCATTGAGCATTATATAGAGAGGCATGTAAGGTACTCAGGATTCACAAGGTCTTAATTCACTACCCACTGGTGGTGCCTGTTCTGGTCCCAAGAAACACAAGTAAATAAGTAAGCAAAGTAAAACCTGCTTTTCAGGTTAGTTGGCAACCTATAGCTACTGACCAAGCATACTTACCCCTGTGTATTTGCTTGGGTTGATAGTTTCTGTTCCCAAGAGTTTTGGCCCCAAGTGCTCTTTCTAGTCCTGCATCCTACTCCCATCTACTTCCTGCCCTGGCTTCCCTGGTGGACGCCAGATTCACCCTGTCTATCCCACGGGTCCCCATCCCTACCCCAGGGCACCTCTAACTTCTTATCCCCGAGACTGACCTCATCTTCCCTTCCCCAAACAACTTGTCCTCCTGTATTTCAGCCCCTATGACAGCAATATCTACCTAATCACTTCACCAAAAGCTTGGATATCACCCTGACCCTATACTTTTCCTCAAGTACAAAGTCTTTTTATTTCCACCTCCTTAAAGTATCTTGTTATTGTTCTCTACCTATCATCTCTGAGTATGTGCCAAATTAATGACATAATGGGCAAGTCTAATAGACAAGGCTGTCAAAATCTACCTTGGTTTACCTCTCTGCTCTTACCTAAGTCCTGGACATGGTGGGAAAGACCCTTTCTATCACTCTACTCTTCCTTTTTGCCTTTTCACAGCCTGAGCTCTATTGCTTAGAGCTGAATGATCCATTATCTATCCCAAATCTGTGGTTTTACCCTCACTATTTTTTTCCTCTGTCTAGATGCCCTTCTTTCCCACCCTTGGCCCCCCAATCCATCACCCCATCACACACCATTTTATTCTGCCAACTCTTAATCTTTTTTTTTTTTTAATGTTTTATTAGGATGTCAGCTCTTCTAGGAAATTTCCCTAAAACCCCAGGCCCACCCTATCATCACCCTCCACCCTTGGCCTTTATTGAATTACATGCACTCACTTTGTGTTTTCACAGCAGTCTGAGATTCTGCTCTCATTACACTAGCAATCAGGGTCCCAGAGGAAGGAGATGGTGCTTGCTAATTAGGATCATTCAGAAAGGTGTTGGAGAGGGGCAGGGGAACCATAAGGGACAGGGTAGGAACCCAGGTTAGTAACAGTTGATCTGGCACCCACTCTAGGTCCAAACAGACAAGGTGAGAGAGTGGTTACTGACAGCCTAGACAGAGAAAATCATGTGGGAGAGGTTATCTGATGAAGACCAGTGACCTTTGTTTGACAGTGACCAAAGGCAACCTTTTTATGAATAAAACAGAAGAGTGGGGCACCTGGGTGGCTCAGTGGGTTAAAGCCTCTGCCTTTGGCTCAGGTCATGATCCCAGGTCCCTGGGATGGAGCCCCACATTGGGCTCTCTGCTGAGCGGGGAGCCTGCTTTCCCCTCTCTCTGTCTCTGCCTGCCTCTCTGCCAACTTGTGATCTCTGTCTATTAAATAAATAAATAAAATCTTTTAAAAAAAGAAAGAAAAAAAAGAAAACAGAAGAGTAACTTTCCTGGCTTCATTCTCCTCTTTTCTACTGAACTTCATACCAGGGTTTCCCACTGGCCAAACCAACCAGCAGGCAGAGGTCAAGGAAATGAGTTAAATAATTTCATAGCCCAGCCTAGTGACCTGTAAGTTTGGAGAAGGGTAGAGATAGGCTTTAGAGAACTGAACGGATTATATCTAGCACAATCATATGGTAATGAAACTGTCTTCTTTGTTCATCGGGCCCCTTCATTAGCCTGAGTTGCTTGAAGATAGAAAATATTTCTTTCATCTCTGCATCCTCGGTATCTAATATATACTAGATAACACGTGCTTATGGAATACGGGGAATTGGACATTACTTAGAGGGCTGTACTTACTGAGCATGTCCCACATGCTTTTTGGAATCCAGGGAAAATGGGAAACAGAATGAGTTTTACGATTTTCATTGTCTCACAAAGAAGAAGCATCATTTGTTCAAGAGAGATGAGTTACCTTAGTGTTCAGTACTGGGAGGGATTGGATGCAGTCTTGTGATTTCCTACATAAGAGACACTCAGCTGCATAATGGACAATTCCTCCAAGGGAAGCCACAGGTGCAGAACAGTTTTCATAGGGCTGTTTAAAAACTATGAGCCCCTTGGGGGTGCCGGGGTGGTTCAGTTGGTTGAGCATCTGACTCGGTTTCTGCTCTGGTCAGGATCCCAGGGTCTTGGGATTGTGCCCTGAATATAGCTCCATGCTGGGCATTGGAGTCTACTTGAGATTCTCTCCTCCTCCCTTTGCCCCTTTCTCTGCTCATGCTCATGCGCACATAGGCCCTCTCTCCCAAATAAATAAATCTTTAAAAAAAAATTTAAGGGGCACCTGGGTGGCTCAGTCGGTTAAGCATCTGCTTTCAGCTCAGGTCATGATCCCAGAGTCCTGGGATTGATCCCAGGATGCATCTGGCTCATTGCTCAGCAGGGATCCTGCTTCTCCCTCCCTCTGCCTGCCACCCCCCTGCTTATACTCTCTCCCTCTTGCTCTCATTCTCTCTCTCTAGCAAATAAATTCTTTTTTAAAAATTAAAAAAAAAAATATATGCCCCTGTACATCTGAAACTTATACAACACTATATGCTAACTACATTGGAATTAAAATTAAAAAAAAAAAAAGGAGAAGAAGAAGCCCTTGATAAAAGCCAAAGACTTGTTACTAAAAGTAATCAGAAGGTGAACTGAGCTAATGTGGTCCACTCTGATAGATCTTAGAATATCTTGCCTCTACGTGGTTTGGCCTCAGACTTCAAACCTCACCCCCTAAATAAGCCTCAACTGCATCCCTGCTGGGTCTCTCTTCTCTTACCAGCCAACAGAGGAGAAGGATCAACGAAGGAACTCGCATGCACTGAGGGACCATGGATCCATCAGAGGGCAGAAACTTGGCTCCCTGAATGATTATGGGGGAACAGAGCCCTCTGTCTACCTCTCTACCTCCTGCAAACCTCTGTGCTGAGAGCAAGAAATATACTTTTAATTTGTTAGAACTCTTTAAGTTTTGTTGGGCTTTATACCAGCAGTTATTTTACAGATATGAAAAAAACGTTCTAACTCCTATGTCTGAGTCTGTTTTTTCTTTAAAGATTTTGTTTATTTAATTGGCAGAGAGATAGAGATCACAAGCAGAAATGCAGGCAGAGGGGGAAGGGGAAGCAGGCTCCCTGGTGAGCAGATAGCCCGATGTGGGGCTCGATCCCAGGACCCTGAGATCATGACCTGAGTGGAAGGCAGAGGCTTAACCCACTGAGCCATCCAGGTGCCCCTCTGAGTTTGTTTGTTTTTTTTAAAGATTTTTATTTATTTATTTGACAGAGAGAGAGATCACAAGTAGATGGAGAGGCAGGCAGAGAGAGAGAGAGAGGGAAGCAGGCTCCCCGCTGAGCAGAGAGCCCGATGCGGGCCTCGATCCCAGGACCCTGAGATCATGACCCGAGCCGAAGGCAGTGGCTTAACCCACTGAGCCACCCAGGCGCCCCCCTCTGAGTTTGTTTTAAATGCTGTCACCATGATTATCATAATCCATTGTCCATATTCATAATCAGTTATTTTCACAGAAGTCCTTTCCAGCTTGAATCTCATGATTTTAGAATTACTGTATTGCTGCCTTCCCTCTGAGAGATACCTCTCAGAGTCCTTCTTGCTTGGAACATGATAGAAAATATACAATATTGTGATGTATTTTATAATGTGCGAAGTCCTATTTCATGCAGTGTCTCTCTATATTCTCCCAGTAAATCAGAGGAATAATTCAAGGGTCTGTTATTGTCCCCATTTTGCAGGTGATGAAACTGACACTAAGATTAAGTATAAACCAGAAAAAAAAAAAAAGAAAGGTGGTGACAGCTAGGGTACAGATTTTTTTGAAGATTAAGCAAGAGAATAATTTAGTCTACCTGGCATCTGGTACACGTTAAGACTTTTCTTCTATTCTTCCTAACTCTCTGATAAGTTATTTATTGCTGTGTGACAAAACACCCCAAAATAATGACTTAAAAGAGTAACAATCATTGATGCTGCTCCCAGAGCCAGGGCTATGAAAACCCGAGTAGCTGGGGGTGGGTTGAGGCTGGAACAGCTAGCTTCCTTGGGTTTCTTTCTTTCTGTGGTCTCTCTACATGGTCTCTCCACATGGCAGCCCCAGGGTAACCATGGCAGCTGAAGGCTTCCAGTGAGAGCAGAGGGAGTGAGAGAGTAGAGCAAGAAAGAGAGAGCCAGAGTGAGTTACAAAGAAGGAGAGGGTGAGGCAGAAGCTTGGAATGCCTTATGACCTAGCCTTGGAAGGACATTATGCTGTCTCATTTCCATCACATTTTCTGAGAGGCAAAGCGTAAGGGCCAGCTCATGGTCATGGGGAGAAAAATCAGACTCCACTTCTTGATTGAATTTTTGGCCATGTTTTTTTAACTACCACATTTTCCTTCTCTAAAATGCTTGCCTGAATGAATGCAAACACAAAGCTCAGAATGTAAGGGTCACATCCAAGGTCATTCAGCCCTTAAATGGTTCCACCAATATTAGATCCAATTTTGTGATTCCTACCTCCATGCACTTCCCAGAATCCTAGAAAATCTCACGTAATTAGCATGCAGAACCTGGTAGGCAAGACATGCTAGCCCCCAAACAGACCCAATGCTCATTGCCTTGGAAAACACACTTACATTTATTTTGGAGGAAAAATATTACCCATAAAGCAGTCATCCATGAGCACTTTCCAAGTTTGTCCCAAACATCTGTGTTTAAAATTTTCCCCCCAACAGATGTATTCATTTGCACTTCCCCCAGATGAATCACTTTTCTTGTTGTTAATTTTTTACTGTATTTCTCACCACTCACGATCCTTTGGTATTAATTCTCAAACCCACCACTTAGGTTGGTACCGTCTCCTGATTTGGAACCTTCCCTTTCTTCTGTTATCATGAACATTTGCCCTTCCTGTGGGCCACTAAATGAAATGTTCTTTAAGCGGATGATCTGAGGAGTACCTGGGTGGTTGAGTCCCTTAAGCATCCTACTCTTGGTTTTGGCTCAGGTCATAATCTCAGGGTCATGAGGCTGAGCCACACCTTGGGCTTCTGCTCAGCGGTGAGTCTGGAGGAGATTTTCAGTGCCTCCCCCTTGCCCTCAGATTCTACCCTGCTCTTATTAGTGTGCCCTCTCTCTCTTTCTGTCTAAAAATAAGTAAAATAAATGAAATTTTTAAAAAGATATTTATTTATTTATTTGACAGAGATCACAAGTATGCAGAGAGGCAGGAAGAGAGAGAGGAGGAAGCAGGCTCCCTGCTGAGCAGAGAGCCCGATGTGGGGCTCGATCCCAGAACCCCGAGATCATGACCTGTGCTGTAGGCAGAGGCTTAACCCACTGAGCCACCCAGGCGCCCATAAATGAATTTTTTTTTTTTAAAAGAAGACAGTCTGATAGGTCTGAGGGGCATTGTGGGTTTTTTTGTTTGTTTGTTTTGTTTTGGCAATAGGCCAACATTTCTAGAATTGAAACTTCTGTTGACCCAGAGAGAGTTTAAAACTCATTTTAGAAAATCTGGGTTAC